>NC_079230.1:34002404-34042404 GCF_029633865.1 Lampris incognitus
GAACGGGTGACGACGCGCCTATGCGGCGACATGTGCTGTGACCAGTTGGCTGTGGAGGAGCCTTCCTTTCTTTCTTCCTCTTCTCCTCTCCGCTCATCACATGACAAAACCAAATGCACAGTACCTGCCTGACGTTGCTGACTTGGATACATTACAACGTACCTCACACATTACTTAATTAATTCAACATATGATCAACATATAATCAAAATATGATCAACATATGATCAATATATGATCGATATATGATCAACATATGATCGACACATGATCAACACATGATCAATATATGATCAACATATGATCAATACATGATCAAGGAAAACCTGCTCCAAAATTAGAGTAACAACCAGACCCTATCAAGGTCTTTTGGAGGATGATGAAGAGTTGGACACACACCACACACACATACACACACTGTACTGAGGGACTGAGGCCAATTAACATTATTTGTGAAAATAATGTGTATGTGTGTGTGTGTGTGTGTGTGTATGTGTGTGTGTGTGTGTGTGTGTGTGTGTGTGTGGTGTGTGTGTGGGGGTGTGTGTGCGTGTGTGGTTGTGTGTAGTGTGTGTGTGTGGTGTGTGTGTGTCTCCCTGACAAGGACAATACAGTTAAAAATAGTAGTTATGAAAGAGTTTATTTTAACTACATGTTCAATAATGCAACAAAAAGATCAACACCATTGCCAATCACATCCTGCCCTTCTTTCCCCACAACCCTATGCCCTACAGCATGCCCTGCAGCATGCCCTGCAGCATGCCCTACAACATGCCCTACAACATGCCCTACAGCATGCCCAACAATATGCCCTACAACATGCCCTGCAGCATGCCCTACAACATGCCCTACAACATGCCTGCAGCATGCCCTACAACATGCCCTACAACATGCCCTACAGCATGCCCTACAACATGCCCTGCAGCATGCCCTACAGCATGCCCTGCAGCATGCCCTGCAGCATGCCCTACAGCATGCCCTGCAGCATGCCCTGCAGCATGCCCTACAATATGCCCTACAGCATTCCCTACAATATGCCCTGCAGCATGCCCTACAGCATACCCTGCAGCATGCCCTGCAGCATGCCCTACAATATGCCCTACAGCATTCCCTACAGCATGCCCTGCAGCATGCCCTACAGCATACCCTGCAGCATGCCCTGCAGCATGCCCTACAGCATTCCCTACAGCATGCCCTGCAGCATGCCCTACAGCATGCCCTGCAGCATGCCCTACAGCATACCCTGCAGCATGCCCTGCAGCATGCCCTGCAGCATGCCCTACAACATGCCCTGCAGCATGCCCTACAACATGCCCTGCAGCATGCCCTGCAGCATGCCCTACAACATGCCCTGCAGCATGCCCTGCAGCATGCCCTACAACATGCCCTGCAGCATGCCCTACAACATGCCCTGCAGCATGCCCTGCAGCATGCCCTGCAGCATGCCCTACAATATGCCCTACAGCATTCCCTACAATATGCCCTGCAGCATGCCCTACAGCATACCCTGCAGCATGCCCTGCCATGCCCTACAATATGCCCTACAGCATTCCCCTACAGCATGCCCTGCAGCATGCCCTACAGCATACCCTGCAGCATGCCCTGCAGCATGCCCTACAGCATTCCCTACAGCATGCCCTGCAGCATGCCCTACAGCATACCCTGCAGCATGCCCTGCAGCATGCCCTGCAGCATGCCCTACAACATGCCCTGCAGCATGCCCTACAGCATGCCCAACAATATGCCCTACAGCATGCCCTACAGCATGCCCTGCAGCATGCCCTACAACATGCCCTTCAGCACGCCCTACAGCATACCCAGCAACATACCCTGCAGCATGCCCTGCAGCATGTCCTGCAGCATGCCCTACAACATACCCTGCAGCATGCCCTACAACATACCCTGCAGCATGCCCTACAACATACCCTGCAGCATGCCCTGCAGCATGCCCTACAACATACCCTGCAGCATGCCCTACAACATACCCTGCAGCATGCCCTACAACATACCCTGCAGCATGCCCTACAACATACCCTGCAGCATGCCCTGCAGCATGCCCTGCAGCATGTCCTGCAGCATGCCCTGCAGCATGCCCTACAACATACCCTGCAGCATGCCCTGCAGCATGCCCTGCAGCATGCCCTGCAGCATGCCCTACAACATACCCTGCAGCATGCCCTGCAGCATGCCCTGCAGCACGTCCTACAACATGCCATACAGCATGTCCTACAGCATGCCCTGCAGCACACTCTACAACATGCCCTACAGCACGCCCTACAACATGTCCAGTAATGTGCCCAGCAGCATGCCCTGCAGCATGCCCTTCAGCACGCCCTACAACATACCCAGCAACATACCCTGCAGCATGCCCTGCAGCATGCCCTTCAGCACGCCCTACAACATACCCAGCAACATACCCTGCAGCATGCCCTGCAGCATGCCCTTCAGCACGCCCTACAATATGCCCTACAGCATGCCCTGCAGCATGCCCTGCAGCACGTCCTACAACATGCCATATAGCATGCCCTGCAGCATGCCCTGCAGCACGTCCTACAACATGCCATATAGCATGCCCTGCAGCATGCCCTTCAGCACACTCTAAACCATGCCCTACAGCACGCCCTACAACATGCCATATAGCATGCCCTGCAGCATGCCCTTCAGCACACTCTACAACATGCCCTACAGCACGCCCTACAACATGCCCAGCAATGTGCCCTGCAGCATGCCCAGCAGCATGCCCTGCAGCTAGGTCCTGGTTTAAACCCTCCTCTAATCCCCTCAAAACAAACGAATACAATTTAAGTGAAGCATTCTAAATTACATAAAATACAACAGACAAATACAGAGTACAAATCCAAACACAAAAGTGAATTAAACAACAGATAATGGTGTCTAGTCATTATAGACCGTGTTTATATGCAGTCAATAATGTGGTTAAGGTTAATAGTAGAATTAATGTGAGAGTTAAGGCGTATACACATCTTGGCAGTGGGGCAAGTTTTTCTGAGCAATAAGAGTTTGTGAGACTTGTTGGCACATCAAGTTATTGAACAAAAGTTATTTTGCATTTAATCCCACTTCCAATATGATGTTGCAGACGTCCCTGAAAATGTCTCAGTTTCTGAGTTTTTGCCCATCTAAAACATTAGGACATTATATTCCTTTATTTTACTGAGCATGAACCTTGTTTCAGTCTTGCTTCAGAAGTGTGGCTGTTAACTGCCCCTCGCCATGTTGAACTGTCTAACATGTTGGACAGTTCCACATGTTAGAGCCTAACATGTTGGACAGCTGATGAGTGCATGACGCATGAAACTGCTATGCATTAAAACTTTTTTCCCAGTATCTGTGTTGATATTCCGCTTCTCATTAGTTGAGCACTTATAATACCGTTGACGGCTTCGGGAAAAAAAACGCTGTATATATATATATATATATATATATATGTGTGTGTGTGTGTGTGTGTGTGTGTGTGTGTAAAGATAGGACACTGTTGCCGTGGAAAAGCAAATCCGGGTTTATCCCAACCAGATTCCCTGGATGACAAAAGAGGTCCAGAGCCTGCTGAGGGACAGGAACACTGCTCTCAGGTGTGGTGATGGGGCACAATACAGTGCTGCCAGAGCCAACCTGAGAGGAGGCACCAGAGAGGCCAAGGCAGCTTACAAAAATAAAACTGAGGACCACTTCAACAGCAACAACACAAGGCAGGTGTGGCAGGGGGTCCAGCACATCACCAGCTACAAATCCAGCCACCTCACAGCTGCTGACGGTGACGCCTCACTGGCAGGGGAGCTTAACATCTTCTTTGCCCGCTTCCAGGAGAAGCCACCAGAGGCAGCCACGTTCCATCCACCAGCCTACAGCAGCCTCCTCCTCACGGTGCAGGAGCATGAGGTGAGGTGCACACTGAGGCCGCGGGCGGTGAACCCGAGGAAGGCTGCGGGTCCCGATTGCGTTCCTGGACGGGTGCTGAAGGAATGTGCGGACCAACTGGCGGGGGTCTACACCAAGATCTTCAATCAGTCCTTATCCCAGTCCACCATCCCACCCTGTCTGAAGTCATCCACCATAGTCTCACTGCCAAAAAAGTCCACTGTCAGCAGCCTGAACAACTACCGACCTGTGGCACTCACACCCGTCATAATGAAGTGCTTTGAGAAACTGTTTCGGAGTCACATCATCCCAAGCCTCCCACCCACTTCCGACACACACCAGTTTGCCTACAGAGCAAATAGGTCCACAGAGGACGCTATAGCCACATCTCTCCACACCACCCTGACCCACCTAGAGCTGCAGGGGAGCTACGACTTCATCTCTGCATCAACACCATCCTCCCCCACAGACTGGTGACCAAACTGACAGAACTGGGCCTTGCTTATTCCATCTGCCTCTGGATTAAGGACTTTCTGTCTGAGCGCCCACAGAGGGTCAGAGTAGCCCCCCCCCACATCTCCTCAGCCCTCAGCCTCAGCACTGGCTCCCCACAGGGCTGTGTGCTGAGCCCCCTACTCTACACCCTGTACACACATGACTGCACCCCCACTCACTCCAGCAACACCATCCTCAAGTTTGCAGACGACACTACGGTGGTGGGGTTCATCTCTGGGGGGGATGAGTCTGCATACCGGGACGAGGTGGAGTGGCTGTCTGTGTGGTGCAGGGAAAATAACCTGATATCCTCAACACCTCCAAGACAAAGGAGCTGATTATAGACTACAGGAGGAACAAAATGGACAGTCATCCCCCTTTCATCGGCGGGGACTGTGTGGAGAATGTCTCGGACTTCCGGTTTCTGGGCTTACACATAGAGGAGGGCCTGACCTGGAGCGTTAACACCACAGCGCTGGTTAAGAAGGCACAGCAGACACTCTACATCCTGAGAATCCTCAGGGAGAACCACCTTACCACCTCACTGCTTGTGTCCTTCTACCGCTGCTCCATAGAGAGCATACTGACCTACTGCATCTGTGTCTGGTTTGCCAGCTGCACAGTAGCAGAGAGGAAAGCGCTCCAGAGGGTCATCACCACTGCCCAGAAGATTATCGGAGGCCCACTCCCCTCCCTGGAAGACCTATACCGTTCCCACTGCCTCAAAAAAGCCCATGGCAGCCTCAAGGACCCATCCCACCCAGGACACCGTCTGTTTGAACTGCTGCCCTTGGACAGACATTACAGGACAATAAGAGCTCGGACAAACAGACTAAAGAACAGCTTCTGTCCCCGAGCCATGACCACACTAAATGCTGCTTGGTCTTGATTCCTGACTTTTTGTGCAATATGTTGGTGTCCAGTAGAATGTAGAAATGAATGTGTGTGTTTTATGTTTTTTATTCTTTTTATACTGATCTTTGCACTGATAAGAACGGCCCTTTCTAATGTCGTTGTACTTGTACAATGACAAATAAAGTTCTATTCTATTGTATAGACGTAGGAAACACTTGAATGCATGTCAGTACACGCTTGTTTCGTGCGTCGCGCACTCATCAGCTGCCGCTGCGGTATTCAGCAAAGAAGAACACGGCCAGTAAATGTTACGTTGCCGCGCGTCACGCCCCTACGTTTGGGGGACGGCAACGAATGAGAGGATGGGGTGGCCAAGATGGCGGCAGAGCGGTCGAGGCCTTTTTCGGAACTTTCCTCCAACTTACAGGGAAAAGTAGCATCAGAGACTTGTTCCGCTGATTTGAAGTAGTGTCTCACACCTCTTCAGCTAAACGTCGAAGTGAAGGTCGCTCACCCGCTACTCCCCAAAAAACCGTCTCCCTCCAAAAAAAAAAGAAAAAAACGGGGGGAAACGGAACAAGAAATGGCAGACAACCCCGTGGCTGTGCTCCAGCTAGCATCGAGGAGCAAGGCTTGTCGACTGGAGAAGCTAGTGAGGGACGCAAGTCGTGAATGAACGTTCTGCCCACATGCACAATATGAAGGGTAGAGTGCAGCACACGGTGGGTAGAGTTGCAGCACACGGTGGGTAGAGTTGCAGCACACGGTGGGTAGAGTTGCAGCACACGGTGGGTAGAGTGCAGCACACGGTGGGTAGAGTTGCAGCAAAGCCCAAGAACAAATCCAGTCCTTGGAAAACAAAGTTTTGGAGTTGGCGGGCTATAAAAGGAGGTGGAATCTGCGCCTACATGGTCTCCCTGAAGAAGAAGGGGAGGAGGTGGGAATGAAGGTGATGGACATATGCCAACACGTAGCTCCAGGCTATGAAGAGAAGTTTCCGGAAGTAACGGATTCGGTCCACAGGCTTGGCAAAAACCACCCAGCGAAGGTACGAGCCCGCGATACCGTCCTTCGGTTTTCTATGATGCGTCTTCGCGACATGGTCTGGAAGATGTGGATACAGCCTGAGTACCTGCAGCAAAGAAATCATCGCTTCAGGGAGGCTCTCACTCCGGAGTAGCGTGAAAAACGGAACCGATGGTGGCCAGTAATCCAGCAAGCCTGCCAGGAGCAGAAGACGCCATCTTTGTCGGAGGCAGAGGCTTTGTGGGTAACAAGGAGATACGCTGACTGGTCGGATGCTCGCGTGCGGTTTCAGCCAGGAGGATAACTTCTGCTTTCTGCACATAACCAGCTGCCAGCTTACAGTGACCTTTGTTTGTTTAATCATTTCCTTCATAAAGTTCTTTGCAGTTAAGGCTCGAAGTTTGAGAGACATCCCTAAACGAAAGGCATTGTTCTTTATGCAAGATGCTGACCTTTGTCTGATCCAGGAGACTCATTCTGTTGTTGAAGATGATAACTTTGGAAATCACAATGGCGGAAGACTTGTGGATGTCACATGGAAGTCAGCGCTCAGCAGGAACACTAATTCTTAAACACAAATTCAGTGGTAAGACCTTCCTCACGGGAACACTAAATTCTTATGGTTTTTTCCTATAACAAACAGATTTTTCTGATTGGTAATGCTGATGGCTACAACAGTGCTACAGAAAACAAGGGGTCGTTTGAAACTTTAAATACAATTATAAATGATCTTTTAGGAAAATTCTCTGATATGAACATTATTTTGGGTGGCGATTTCAATGTTACTGTAAATGATGAAGTCGATGGATGACCAGGTAGACAAAAATAAAACTCTTATAATTGATTTTATGAATGAGAGAGGCTTAATTGATATGTGGAGAGTCTAAAGCTGGAAATCGAAGGTGTATTGCTGAATGTTATCAGCGCATATGCCCCGCAAGTTGGCTGTGAGATGGACGAGAAAGACAAATTCTGGAGTGAGTTGGATGACGTGGTGGAGAGGGTAGCCAAGGAGGAGAGAGGGGTGATTGGAGCGGACTTCAATGGACATGTTGGTGAAGGGAACAGAGGTGATGAGGAGGTGATGGGAAGGTATGGAGTCAAGAAGAGAAATGTGGAAGGACAGATGGTGGTCGATTTTGCAAAAAGGATGGAAATGGCTGTGGTGAATACATATTTCAAGAAGAGGGAGGAACACAGGGTGACGTACAAGAGTGGAGGAAAGTGCACACAGGTGGACTATATCTTATGTAGAAGGCGCCATCTAAAAGGGATCGGAGACTGCAAGGTGGTGACAGGGGAGAACGTAGCTAGGCAGCATCAGATGGTGGGCTGTAGGATGACTTCGGAGACCAAGAACAGGAAGTGAGTGAAGACACAGCTGAAGATCAAATGGTGCAAGTTGAAGAAGGAAGACTGTTGTGTGGAGTTCAGGCAGGAGGTAAGACAGGCACTGGGTGGTAGTGAAGAGTTGCCAGATGGCTGGGCAACCACTGCAGAAATAGTGAGGGAGACAGCTAGGAAGGTACTTGGTGTGGCATCAGGACAGAAGAAGGAAGACAGCGAGACTTGGTGGTGGGATGAGGAAGTACAGCAAGGTATACAGAGGAAGAGGTTGGCAAAGAAGAAATGGGATAGTCAGAGAGATGAAGAAAGTAGACAGCAGTACAAGGAGATGCAGAGTAAAGCGAAGAGAGAGGTGGCAAAGGCAAAGAAACAGCGTATGGTGAGTTGTATGACAGGTTAGACCAGGGGAGCCCAACCTTTTCTGAACCAAGATCTACTTTTACATTTGTCAGCCAGCCGAGATCTACCAGCCCAAATATGGAGCCACATTACTGTAATACCCATTCAATACACACGACAAACAGAAAATAGTACAGCCACTATACTGTATAGTTCTCTGTTAAAAAAGTAGAAATAAATGTCATTCTCTACCTTAGTGGGACCGTTGGCACTGGGAGGAGGAGGAGGATAGTTTCTCCTAGTCAGGGTTGTAGCAGCTGGTTGCAAGCCTTAGGCAGGCCAGAAGGCAGTCATCTGTCATTGTGGATCTGTACTTCAACTTGATGATCTTCATGTGAGAAAAAGCAGACTCACACAGGTAGGTTGATCCAAAAAGTGCTGCGAAGTTCATGGCACATCTCCTGAGGATGGGGTACTTTTCCTGCAGCAGTAGCTCCCAGAACGCTCCCTTCACCCCTTGTGTTGCCCTGGATTTAATCTCAGTGTCAGTTTGAAGTGTGAGGATCTCATTCTCCACATTAGGGCTGTCCATGTGAAACAGTGATGCCACTTGGGAGGCAATGTCATCCACATCAATACTTCCAAATGGAAAACACAGACAGCTGGCAACAGGTCCAATGGATGTAGTCAGTAAAGCGCCTATCAATCTCTGACAAGATGCTCTGAACTTGCTCCTCATAATGTGCATTACCAAGCCGTGCTGTGTCGTTACCCTGACGTTTAAGTTCTGCCTGCATGTGGGCAGTTTCGCAGGTCACTGCATTGCAGCCTACTTGACAGCAGTCGGAGCTTGCTTTTAAACGCGTTCACTGAGCTGATCATGTTTATTACGCATTTATCCCGTCCCTGTAGTTCTAAATTCAGCTCATTCAACATGCTGGTGAGATCGGTTAGGAATGCCACATCCAAAAGCCACTTGTTGTCCTCTAGCTGTGTATATTCGGCATGTTTAGCATGCTTGAGAAAATCTCTGATTTCAAGCAACAACTCACTGAATCTCTCCACAAAATGTGCCTCTGCTCAGCCACCTTACATCCGTGTGCAGCAACAGATGTGTGTGTTCTGCCCCCGTCTCCTCCATGTGTGCACGAAATAGCCTCCTATGTAGGCTCCTTGCCCTAACCGAGCGCTCAGTCTTCATAGCAATATCCATTACTTCTTCCATGTTTAAGATCTTCCCACACAGCGCTTAATGGTGAATTATGCAATGATAATTAAGGAAGTCGGGGAAAGAATCACTTCGCTTGCACAATCCAACGAACCCATTAGTACGGCCTACCACCAGTTGTAATGCAGATGGGTTTAAAAGGGGCCAGTTTATTCTGGTTAACAAATTCCCTGGATGCTTGAAACATATCTTCGCCTCTAGCCTGTCCTTTAAGTCGCAAAATGGTGAGCAGCTCTTCTTCTGCGCTCATAATGTCGCCAAAGGCCATTCTAATGAAAATGCAGAACTGCGTCACGTCCGCCATATTGGTTGACTCGTCGAACTGGAGGAGAAAACACTCGCATGCCTCAACGTCCTTCTTCAGCTGCTCATGAAGACTCCCGCCATTTCCTCACAGCGCCGTGTGACAGTATTCCGGGGCAGTTGAACGTCTTTAATGGCATTCACGATGTCCGTTTTATTCTTGAAATCACCGGAGAGCGAAGCCGCAGCCACAGCAAACGCCTCTTCCACAGCGTAGCAAGAACACGACTGACGCGATGCCACGCTGTCGTTGCAGCCTCGCCCTCGGCGCCGGGTCTCGTAAGAGCGGACTGCTGCGTTGCTGGCCGAGACTTCAACTCCTGCAGGTTTCTGGTCGGTGGAGCTGTTTTCACCGGGAAATCTGTATCACGGCTTCTGGGCACCGTTATAAAATGGCGCTCCCAATGACCCTTCTTCGGTAGAGCCACACTAGCGCTGCAGACCAGACGGATTTTGCGTTGGAATAAACGAAAAAATAAGCTTCCTCCCATTCACTGTGGAAATGAGAAGGTTTCGATCTTTTGGCGTCTGCCACTTCTGTTGTTTGTCGCTGAACACACACAATAAAGTTAAAGAGAAGTCGGTCTTGTTACCGTTAGCCGCGTCTCTCCACTCTGACGCTGATAAGTTGACGTCAGAGCTCGCGAGTGAGAGACCAATAATATCTTGATTGATGTTGAATCTGACTAATACAGGACCAGTGCTGACCTTGCCTCTTCATGGTTGGTCAGATTCGATGTCAATCAAGATGTGAACACAAGGGACTGCCGTTTTTTTTTTCAAAATCTAACTCAATTTTTCAAAATCATCTCGCGATCGACTGGCAATCGGCCCGCAATCACGACTGGTTGGGCACCCCAGGGTCAGACACTAAGGAAGGAGAAAAAGACTTGTACCGATTGGCTAGACAGAGGCACCGAGCTGGGAAGGATGTGCAGCAAGTTAGGGCGATCAAGGATAGAGATGGAAATGTGCTGACAAGCGAGGAGAGTGTGCTAAGAAGGTGGAAGGAATACTTTGAGGGGCTGATGAATGAAGAAAATGAGAGAGAGAGAAGGTTGGATGATGTGGGGACAGTGAATCAGGAAGTTCAGTGGATTAACAAGGAGGAAGTGAGGGCAGCTATGAAGAGGATGAAGAGTGTCCCGATGACATACCCGTGGAGGCATGGAGATGTTTAGGAGAGATGGCAGTGGAGTTTTTAACTAGATTGTTTAACACAATCTTGGGAAGTGAGAGGATGCCTGAGGAGTGGAGAAGAAGCATACTGGTACCGATTTTCAAGAACAAGGGTGATGTGCAGAACTGTAACAACTACAGAGGTATAAAGTTGATCAGCCACAGCATGAAGATTTGGGAAAGCGTAATAGAAGCTAGGTTAAGAGGAGAGGTGATGATCAGCGAGCAGCAGTATGGTTTCATGCCACGAAAGAGCACCACAGATGCGATGTTTGCTTTGAGAATGTTGATGGAGAAGTACAGAGAAGGCCAGAAGGAGGTACATTGTGTCTTTGTAGATTTAGAGAAAACATACGACAGGGTGCCGAGAGAGGAGGTGTGGTATTGTATGAGGAAGTCAGGAGTTGCAGAGAAGTATGTAGGAGTGGTGCAGGATACATATGAGGGAAGTGTGACAGTGGTGAGGTGTGTGGTTGGAATGACGGATGGGTTCAAGGTGGAGGTGGGATTACATCAAGGATCGGCTCTGAGCCCTTTCTTGTTTGCAATGGTGATGGACAGGTTGACGGACAAGATCAGAAGGGAGTCTCCGTGGACTAGGATGTTTGCGGATGATATTGTGATCTGTAGCGAGAGTAGGGTGCAGGTGGAGGAGAGCCTGGAGAGGTGGAGGTATGCACTGGAGAGAAGAGGAATGAAAGTCAGTAGGAGCAAGATGGAATACCTATGCGTGAATGAGAGGGAGGACAGTGGAATGGTCAGGATGCAAGGAGTGGAGGTGACGAAGGCATTTGTGTTTAAATACTTGGGGTCAACTGTCCAAAGTAACGGGAAGTGCAGTAGAGAGGTGAAGAAGAGGGTGCATGCAGGGTGGAGTGGGTTGGAGAAGAGTGTCAGGAGTGATTTGTGACAGAAGGGTACCAGCAAGAGTTAAAGGGAAGGTTTACAAGATGGTAGTGAGACCAGCTATGTTATATGGTGTGGAGACAGTGGCACTGATGAAAAGACAGGAGGTGGAGCTGGAGGTGGCAGAGATGAAGATGATAAGATTTTCACTGGCAGTGATGAAGAAGGACAGGATTAGGAAGGAGTATATTAGAGGGACAGCTCAAGTTAGATGGTTTGGAGACAAAGCAAGAGAGACAAGATTGAGATGGTGTGGACATGTGTGGAGGAGAGATGCTGGGTATACTGGGAGAAGGATGCTGAATATGGAGCTGCCAGGGAAGAGGAGAAGAGGAAGGCCAAAGAGGAGGTTTATGGATGTGGTGAGGGAGGACATGCAGGTGGCTGGTGTGACAGAGGAAGATGCAGAAGACGGGAAGAGATGGAAACGGATGATCCGCTGCGGCGCCCCCTAACGGGAGCAGCTGATAGTGGTAGGAGTAGAGTCTGCAACCCCAATTCTAAAGTATTTACCTGGATAAACAAGTCTGGCTCTTTACAGTCAAGAACTGATCTTCGGTTATTCTCTGATTCTTCATCCTACTCACAGTGTAAAGCTGAACTTACTCCGACACCTCTACCAGACCATAAAGCCATTCTACTGAATCTGACTATGTCATCACATGGAGTAGATGAACGGACTGCTGCTTATTGGAGGCTTAATAATTCACTATTCCTAAATGAATCTCTAAATTTACTTGATAAAAATAAGATAACTTGAGTACCTGATAATGGCAGAAAATGAAAAGGTTTACAGGAAATATTGGGAGCTTCTAAAATTTTAATTAAGGAAATGTTTAATGGAAATGGGTGCAAATATGAAAACAGATAAGAAAAAATGATTTGGTTGTTAAAATAATTTCCTTATCTCGTATGTGCCCTGAAAACATGTGTGAGATTCAAAGAAACACTGCAAAAGAAACGAGACCAGTTATACATCAGCCAAGCCAACGCAGCTTTTATACGCTCGAGGGCTAAGTGGACCGAAGAGGGGGAACAGAAGTCCAGTTACTTCTTTAAATTGGAGAAACAAAGGCAAAATAAAAACGGCATAACAAGACTTTCCCTAAATGGCACTGTTGTTTGCAATCCAAAAGGCTGCAAAAATTTGTGAAAATTCTTTTAAAACAATACAAAACTAACTTATCAACTGCTGAAATGGAAGATTTTTTAAATTCTGCTACCCAGCCTGCATTGCACCCCAATGCTCATCCCCGCGTGTGGTGGGTCGACGTGGTGGTGGCTCCATGTTGTTTTTTTCGGGCTGAGCCCGACCGGTTCCCATTGGCCAAGGCCCGGCCACCAGACGCTCGCCGGCGAGCTCCATTCCAGGTCTGGCTCCAGGAGGGGCCCCTGTTTCCCTTTTCCGGGCGAGTTGCTGTAATTCTGCTGGTCTCAAGCTTAACTTATCCAGATGTGAACTGCTTCCCATCAAGGCCTGCAGTGATGCAGAGGTTTCAGGAATAGCTGTAAAATTTAAAGTTAAATACCGTGGGGTTACCATTGTTAAAGACCACGTATTTCTTCACTACAGCAGAGATTTGATTCATGAATTCAGAGAGACTTAACCATAACTGGATGAGTCTTGCTCTCCGAAGCTGAGGGTCTATCTAGACGTGTGTATGCCAGCTCAGCTCTTGATATCTCAAAATATGTATGTACAAAAACTGATAAGACCTTGTTTGACTTTATATAGAGAAGAAAATCTCATGTCATTCGGAAAAAAACGTAATGATTAACAAGCTCAGTAATGGTGGTTCCAATGTTTTAGACTCTCAGACTCTACACTCCACTTTTAAAATGAAAAGATATTGACAAATCCAAATTCGTTATGGAACTTTATATCAACATATGTATTTGACGCCTTAGGATGATTTAATTTTAGATTAAGATGTAATTGCAATATAGAAAAGCTCCTTGCAAAACTCTCCAGTTTTCCTAAAGTTACTATTATGCTGGTCCTTGGTATACAAACATAATTTTTTCCCTCACAATACTACATTTGGAATAACCAGGAGACCTTTCAAACACAAATCGTTATTTTTTAAGAAGTGGGCTGATAATGGCATCCTACTTGTCTGTCAGTTGTTTAACAAGGAAGGTTATATGTTCACTTGTAATGAATTCTTATCAGAATACAACATCCCCATACTTCCTAGAGAACTCGATATTGTCTTCGATGTGTCTGTGAATGTTCTCATTCATCCAGGTCATGGTTATCATAAGGCGTTGAATCAAGTGCAACTGGACTTGGTACCAAGTCCAGTTGCACTTGATTCAATTGTCTTCGATGCTATTCCGTCAGGTGTTAAATCTCTGTTGTCATCATCAAGCAGATATTATCATTCAAAATACCTACCAGAATTATACAGAGGCAACTCACATCTTTTTTCTTCTTTTTTTTTGAGTAGGAAAACTTACAATAAATGTTTAAGATAAATAATCATTTTGACACAGTAGATCTCTCAAATCTTTAGATAGACTTCATGGTCTGTTTGGCCTCTCTGGTCTTTAGATCGACTTCATGGTCTGTTTGGCCTCTCTGGTCTTTAGATAGACTTCATGGTCTGTTTGGCCTCTCTGGTCCTTAGATAGACTTCATGGTCTGTTGGCCCCTCTGGTCCTTAGATAGACCTCATGGTCTGTTTGGCCCCTCTGGTCCTTAGATAGACCTCATGGTCTGTTTGGCCTGAATGGTCTTTAGATAGACCTCATGGTCTGTTTGGCCTCTCTGGTCTTTAGATAGACCTCATGGTCTGTTTGGCCCTCTGGTCCTTAGATAGACCTCGTGGTCTGTTTGGCCTCTCTGGTCTTTAGATAGACCTCATGGTCTGTTTGGCCTCTCTGGTCCTTAGATAGACCTCATGGTCTGTTTGGCCCTCTGGTCCTTAGATAGACCTCGTGGTCTCTTTGGCCTCTCTGGTCTTTAGATCGACTTCATGGTCTGTTTGGCTTCTCTGGTCCTTAGATAGACCTCATGATCTGTTTGGCCTCTCTGGTCCTTAGATAGACCTCATGGTCTGTTTGGCCTCTCTGGTCCTTAGATAGACCTCGTGGTCTGTTTGGCCTCTCTGGTCTTTAGATAGACCTCGTGGTCTGTTTGGCCTCTCTGGTCTTTAGATCGACTCCATGGTCTGTTTGGCTTCTCTGGTCCTTAGATAGACCTCATGATCTGTTTGGCCTCTCTGGTCCTTAGATAGACCTCGTGGTCTGTTTGGCCTCTCTGGTACTGTTCTTAATTGCGTCACGTCTTATCTTACCAGCAGATGCATAAATGAAAGTTCATCTACACTGGGCTGCATGGTGGCCCAGTGGTTAGCGCTGGTGCCTCACAGCAAGAAGGTCCTGGGTTTGAACGCTGGGGTTGTCCAACCTTGGGGGTCATCCCAGATTGTGCTCTGTGTGGAGTTTGCATGTTCTCTCTGTGTCTGTGTGGGTTTTCTCCGGGTGCTCCGGTTTCTCCCACCATCAAAAAGACATGCATGTTAGGGTTAACACTCCTGTCTGTGTCCCTGACTGAGGCGTGGCAAGACCAAATGGAGTTGGTCCCCGGGTGCCGCACGGCGGCTGCCCCCTGCTCCTAGCGACTCAGCTAGGATGGGTTAAATGCAGAGAGTAATTTCCCCATGGGGATTAATAAAGCATATCAAAATCAAAAAGAAAAAAAAAATCTAAAATCTTTAAAATGAATTATGGTGTTTGTCAAGGTTGAGTTATAGGTTCTCTAGTTTTTAACAGCTGTTCACATGCTGGAACATGGAAATGTCATCAGGAGGCACAGCATACATTTTCGTATATATGCAGATGACAGTTTTATATCGCCATGTCACCTGATGACACAGGGCCAACAGATGCATGTTTTGACCGTATTTTAGATATCACATTATGGATGGCGGAGAATTTTCTACAGTTAAATCACGACAAAACGCACGTCTTGGGTGTTATTGGGGAATCTCAGAGATAAACTTAATGTGAAACTACAAGCACTGGCATTAAATCCCTGCCTACAAGTAAAAACCCCAGGAGTTATCTTTGATTCAGATCTTAGGTTTGAGTCTCACATGAGAAACAACTGAGAATGTGTTTTATCATCTGAAGAACACTGCCAGAGTGTGACTGATTCTCTCTTAAGCCAACACAGTGACACTACTGCACGCCTTCAATATCTGCAGGATTGACTATTGTAACGCTCTGCTTTCTGGTCTCCCTGAAAAGAAGATAGCTCAGTTACAGTTAGTGCAAAACTCAGCTGCTCGCGTGTTAACCGTTACCAGACAGACAGCACACATTACACCAATTTTAAAGTCTCTGCATTGGCTGCCTGTTTGCTTCAGAATTGATTTTAAGACCCTCTTAATGGTATTGGTCCTACCTATTATCAGATTTTATTTTAGGCTATGAACCCTCCAGAACCCTCAGATCTTCTGGTAGTGGCCTTTTAATTATTCCAACAGTCAGAACAAAAACCCATGATGAAGCATCCTGTTATTACTTTGGTGCAAGTCTCTGGAACAGCCTTCCTCAGGACCTGAGGGCAGCAGAGTTTGTTATTTGTCAAGCAGACATACTCAAGACCTACGTTTTTAGTTTGGCTTTAAGTTCAATTTCATTAATTTATTCGTGTATTAGTTGTTTGTTTGTTTGTTTGTTTGTTTTAGTCTGTTCTCCCTCTTGGTCTATCCCTGGAGCTCAGCTCTCCCTGGGGGAGGGCGCTGCACCTGTGCCGGCCAGCAGCAGCAGTCTGTCGTTGTCTCCTGTCTGTTTTGTTTGTCTGATTTTGTCTTTACCAATGGTACAATTCGTCTTGGTCTTTCTGATGGCTTTGCAAAATCAGATAGGCCATAGGACTGAGTTGGGTACAGGTGTGGCAAAACAAGAAATGCACTCCAAATAACCGGCATATAGCATATAGTCAAGAGTTTCTTGACTATATGCTATATGCTTTGCAACTTTGTTGCATACCTTTCCCATACCATTTCATACTGGCAAATGCACAGTCGCTCTGCCGTAAGATGGACGAGCGGCGAGCGAATGTTAAATCCTTGTCAGAGTGCAGGAATGCTTGCATTCTTGCTATTACTGAGACATAGCTGGAAGAGCGTGATTTGGATGTGGACCTGGAGATCGAGGGGTTTGGAACTCTGATGCCCCTGGATTGTAATGCACAGCAGACTGGTGGGTGGAGGGGTGTGCTTTTAGATAAACAAGTGGTGGTCTAAGGTCTTTGTGGTAAGAGATACTATTTGCAGTCAGGACATTGAACTGGTTTCCGTTTCGCTCAGACCTTTTTATTTACCTTGCGAGTTCTCACAGCTGTTAACAGCTGTTAATATCTGTTGGTCACATGCACCCCGAAGCCAATGCAGACGCAGCAGCTGATATTATAGCGGAGGTGGCACAGTGCCTCAGTCTGTCGCCCCAGGTGCACCCAGTTCGATCATGGGTGACTTCAACCATTGTACATGAAAAAATATCCTATGTAGGTTTCATCAACACGTCACTTGCCTGACAAGGCACGACAGGGTCCTTGACTCATGCTATGGCTCCATTAAAGGACTCTAAATGTCTATTGCTAAAGCACCTCTTGGCACCTCTGATCATAACGTTTTCCTCGCTCCAACTTACAGAACGGCTCTTAAGAGCAGAATAACTGAGCAAAGGAAGGTTCCCCTTTGGACCGAGACTTCCACTATGGCCCTTCACGGTTGTTATGATTGTACCAATTGGGACGTCTTTTAGGGATGCCTGCAGTGACCCAGATGAACTGACTGGGACTGTTACTGCTTACATGACCTCCTGTGAAGAACATGTTATCTCTCATAACGTGTTTACGTTATTCCCTTACAACAAGCCTTGGATAACTAAATGTGTCTCAAATATGCTTTGAATCACAGAAGACCTTTTATAAGGGGGATGCCACCCAAGGTGAACAGGCAGCTAAAAATGTGAAAAAGGAAATAAAGAAGGCTAACCTGAAATATAAAGACAGAGTAGAGAAGGAACTTGGTAAGGGTAACTCCTATTTTGCATGGGGGGGGGGGGGGTCAAGTCAATGATGGGGATGGAGAAGAAAGGAAAGAAAGCGAGAAAGCTGTTTTCTCAGAGGAACCTGATGGACTGCTGGCTGACAACCTGAATCACTTTACTTACGTTTTGATGAGCATGATTTTAAAAACGAACTCCTAGTTTTTTAGAGATGGCGCTAGAGCCCCTGGGAGCAGTATTATCATCGATGAGGAGCACGTGCTGAAACCTCTCATGCACACTAAGGAGAAGAAAAGTCCTGGCACCGATGATGGGGGCAAGCTACCCAAAAACCGTGCCAGGCAATTTATATGGCATCCTTTCTTAGCATTATTCTGTTATATTCCAGTGTTCACGTCTTCAGAGAGAGGTTCCAAAAATATGGGAAGACTCTACTGCAGTGCCAGTGGCAAGGATAGTACTCCCAAATCACTAAATGATTATTGTCCTACTTCTCTGACTATGAAGGCTTTTGAGAGGACTGTTAGAAACGAGATCCTTACCAAAGACAAACTTGATCCCTCACAGTTTGCTTACGGAGCAGGGAGGGGGACAAAGGATACCACCATCCCTCTCCTTGGCATCAAACAACTAGTCAACACGATGCTCGGTTGCCTTTTCTTGACTTTTCTTCTGCCTTTAATTGCATACAGCCCCACGTTCACGATTACCTTTGCTATGGATTTTAGTATTGTATGCTGGTTTATGAGCTGCATCCTGGTTTCTGAGCGTGGATGGCAGCCTCGGAACAGCGCACCCTAGTAATCTCTTCGTTTTTGCTTATTCTCTGTCTGTCCGGTTACTCAAACCCGACTATTTTCCCTAGAAAAGAACAGCTTGACATGAGGCAGGTAACTCCAGATAGTTTTTCACCAGTTTACCCAAACCCGAGAAGTCTTTAGGAGATCTAAGTCTCTGTGAGAGATGGAGGTGACGCAGATGGTGAGGTTCCGACAGCGGGGATTTCGATCTGCACTCCCAGCCACTCACCTGGCGAATTCCCGCTCCGTGCCCAATAAGACCAACGAGCTGCTTCTCCTCGACACGATAAACTGGAGTCATTGTTCATAAACTGCAAGCCATTCATCCTTCTTCCTGGTCAGTGTTTACATCCCAGCCCAGGCCAGCATGAACGGAGCACTGCAAACCCTCGCCGACCACATGACCGGCTTGGAACAAAACCATACAGAATCACTTCTCATAATCCTTGGGGACTTTAAAAGTGCAAAATTAAACCACGAACTACCAAAATACAGACAGCAGCATGTTCTTAAAGATGCCTATCGCCCTGTCTCCCGGGCAGCTGTGGGACACTCTGATCACTGCTTGGTTCATCTTATTCCAACCTACCGGCAGAAACTAAAATATGCAAAGGCTGTGGTTCAAATAGGGAAGAAATGGACCAGCGAAGCAAAGCAGGAACTGCAGGACTGTTTTGACTGCACCGATTGGAGCCTATTTAAAGCTCCAACTGACAACCTGAATGAACGAACTGACACTGTGACATCTTACATCGGCTTTTGTGAAGAAACGTGGGGGCCTATCAAGACCTTCTGCACATACAACAAGAACAAGCCATGATTCACAGCCAAATTCAGACAACCTCGGCAGGCCTACAGTGGTGGGGATAGATTCCTGTAATAGCGGGTCAAAAATTCACTGACAGAGGAGACCAGGGTGGTTAAAAGAAGCTACAGTGAAAAGCTGAAAAACAGTTTTTTAGCCAATGACCCTGCATCAGTGTGGAGAGGCATGCAAGACTACAGAAGACCCCACCCCCACCCCCAATGCTGAGGAAAACAAAGACCTGGCTGATGACCTGAATGTCTTCTATTGCAGGTTTGAGAGGGACAAATTCACACCCCTCACCCACTCCAGCCTAACGACAACAGCCCCATCACACCTCTGGCAGCCTCCCTACCCCCCCACCCCCACCCCGATACTCAGGCTGAACTCAAGATATGTGTAGAACAGTGTTTCCCAACCCAGTCCTCAAGGACCCCTATCCTGCAGATTTTCTTTGCAACCCTGAATAGAATGTAGTTATTCAACTAATCAGCAATGAATGATGTCAGATGTTGAACACCTTGCATAATTAAGTGTTATGAGATGATTGGTTGAGTAAGTACAAGCAGGGCTACCTATACAGGGTTACAATGAAAATCTGCGGGATAGGGTGTCCTTGAGGACTGGGTTGGGAAACATTGGTGTAGAGAATGTGAGCTGGCTTTTCCAGAGACAGGAGACCAGGAAAGCACTGGGTCCAGGTGTCTCCCCATCCTGTCTTAAAGCCTGTGCTGACCAACTGGCTCCAATCTTCACCACATTCTTCAACAGATCCCTGGAGCTGTGTGAAGTCCCCTCCTGCTTGAAATGCCCCAGCATCATCCCGGTCCCCAAGAAACCTTCCATCACAGGACTGAATGACCATAGGCCTGTCACTCTGACGTCTGTGGGCATGAAGTCTTTCGAACGACTGGTGTTGGCCCACCTGAAGAATGTCACAGGACACCTGCTGGACCCACTGCAATTTGCCTACCAGGCAAACAGGTCAGTGGATGATGCAGTCAAGATGGGACTGCACTACATCCTGCAACACCTTGACTGCCCAGCGACATAAGTAATGATCCTGTTTGTGGACTTCGGCTCGGTGTTCAACACCATCATTACAGAAATCCTCTCCTCCAAACTCTCCCAGCTCACTGTGTCCTCCGCCATCTGTCATTAGATCACCAGCTTCCTGACAGGCAGGAAATAGCAGGTGAGGCTGTGGGAAATAAATGCTGGTATACGAACAGTCAGCACCGGTGTTCTCCAGGGATATGTCCTCTCCTAACTGCTGTTTTCCCTCTACACCAACGACTACTCCTCCAAGGACCGACCAGAAGTTTGCAGACGACACTGCGGTCATCGGACTCATCCAGGATGATGACGAGTCTGCGTATCGGCGGGAGGTTGAGCTGGTGGTCTGGTGAGGTCAGAACAACTTGGAGCTGAACATGCTCCAGACTGTGGAGATAACAGTGGACTTTAGAAAACACCCCTCAGCACGCCTCCCCCTCACAATATCCAAAAGCCCTGTGTCAACCATTGAGACCTTCAAGTTTCTGGGAACTACCATTTCCAGAGACCTGAAGTGAGAGCCCAACATCAACTCCATCCTCAAAAAGGCCCAGCACAGGAACTTTTTTCCACTGCAATTGAGGAAATCTGGTCTGCCAAAGGGGCTGTTGGGCCAGTTCTACACTGCAGTCATTGAATCTGTGCAACTGTGCACATCCATCACGGTCTGGTTCAGAGCAACAACAGAACAGGATAGAAACAGACTGCAGTGAACAGTAAGGGCTGCAGGAGAAGAAAAACAATCATCGGCGCCTGCCAACCCCGCAGGACTTGTACACCTCTAGAGCCCGGAAACGGCTGGGCAGAATCAGCACAGACCCCACACACCCAGGACACCTGTCTGTTTGAAGTCCTACCCTCTGGCGAGTGCTACAGAGCAATGTGCACCAAAACCAACAGACACAGGAACAGTCCCCCCGCCCCCCCCCCCCCCACACACACAGGCCATCTCTCTCATGAACACTTAACAGTATGGTGCAGGAATAGACACTTACTATGTCAATATGACACTGTTAATAACCCCTTTGGTCAAGTTGTCTCCCCTACATATCTACGATGTGCACCACCTCTTTTTAAACCAGATGTGCAATAACAATGTTTAAGCAACACAAATGTGCAATTATAGATACACATACAACTGCTGGTTAAAAAAACATTGTTTTTATTGCTGTGGTTGTGACATTTGTATGTACTATCGTATGTAGTTGTGTGGTGAGTGGTAGGTGAACATATAGTGCATACTTTTGGTATATAAGATAATGTAGTGTAATAAAGTGTGAGTATTGTATACATTGTATATGGGCATGATGAGCTGTGGCATATTGGTATATGGTATATGGGAAAATAGTATATAAGCAACATGGTGTAATATATGGGCATAGGTTGTTGATTATTCAGCTATAACAAAACTCTGTACCATAGCGTTGTGCATACAGTACACCTGTTGTGTATACAATACACCTGTTGTGCATACAGTACACCTGTTGTGTATACAGTACACCTGTTGTGCATACAGTACACCTGTTGTGTATACAGTAGACCTGTTGTGCATACAATACACCTGTTGTGCATACAGTACACCTGTTGTGCATACAGTACACCTGTTGTGTATACAGTAGACCTGTTGTGTATACAATACACCTGTTGTGCATACAGTACACCTGTTGTGCATACAGTACACCTGTTGTGTATACAATACACCTGTTGTGTATACAATACACCTGTTGTGCATACAGTACACCTGTTGTGTATACAATACACCTGTTGTGTATACAGTACACCTGTTGTGTATACAGTACACCTGTTGTGTATACAATACACCTGTTGTGTATACAGTACACCTGTTGTGCATACAGTACACCTGTTGTGTATACAGTACACCTGTTGTGTATACAGTACACCTGTTGTGTATACAATACACCTGTTGTGTATACAGTACACCTGTTGTGCATACAATACACCTGTTGTGCATACAGTACACCTGTTGTGTATACAGTACACCTGTTGTGTATACAATACACCTGTTGTGCATACAGTACACCTGTTGTGTATACAGTACACCTGTTGTGTGTACAATACATGCTTTTCTCCAATGTTGTTGTTCCATTTATTTCCTGTTTGTTTCTTTGTGTGTGTGTGTGTGTGTGTGTGTGTGTGTGTGTGTGTGTGTGTGTGTGTGTGTGTGTGTGTGTGTGTGTGTGTGAGTGAGTGAGTGAGTGATGTCTGCAAGTGCTAGAATCTGTTGTGAAGCAGAGTCAAATTCCTCGCGTGCATAGGCACTTCCGATTCCGATTCTGATCGGCCAATAAAGTTGATCCTGACGCTGATGCGGATTTAACTGACCATTCTCTGAGGGTGACAGCAGAGCCCTAGAAAGGGAGAGTTGCGTCAATGGGGGGTCAGAAGGCGAGAGGGTCACGTGGTTCATGTAGCCGCCGAATGGTTCCAAACGAAGCTTGGCGGCTCATTTAAATGAGCTGCTTAGCCGCCATTTCTGCTAACTACTAACCAACATTGTCAGATTTTCACATTTATATAGAGATATAGATATATTCCAACGTCACACATATTCTATGCGCATGTGTAGGAACATTAAAACTAATATTTTGTTTGAAATTGACGAGCTATCACGCTTTAAATTACATCGTTAATTTGATTCAAACGTGATTGTAAAATGGTCCTCATTAAAATGTCAGCTGGAGCTTCTTACTTGTAGATTAACCTTTGATTAATGCGAGAAACAGACCTTCACCCTAGAAACCCTGTTGCCCCGGGCCGAACTGATCCGCCATTGCTGTTAAATAATTGGCCCCTTGACGTCTACGGAGTTGACGTAACTCTCTCCTTCTAGGGCTCCGGGTGCAAGTAAATGGGACTCTCTCCGGTGTTCTTAAGTCTTCCACCGGTTCACCACAAGGGTGCGTTCTCTCACCCCTACTGTGTGTTTTGTGCATCGGGGATTGTGTGAGACATCTCATCAGCTTTGCAGGTGACTCTGTTATAGGCAGTCTTCTCGAAGACAGTGGCACTTGCCATGGTCCAACTGTTAATGAGTTCTTGCAGTGGTGTGGCAATTCCTTTCTTAAACTTAATGTACCAAAGACAAAAGAAATGGCTATTGACTTTTAGAGAGGGGCTTCTGCCCCCCCCCCACCGCCATCACCTACCCTCATAAATGGGGGGAAAGCAGAGGTAGCTAGCCAGTAAAATTATCTGGGGACAATTTTGGATGACAGTCTACGCTTTTAGACTAGTGGGAAGGCAATCTTAAGCAAATGTCACCAGCGCTTATCTTTTTATGGAAGCTTGGCAGTTTTCATGTCGACAAATCACTTTTGAAAATGTTTTACTCATCTTGTTGAGTCAGTCCTTACCTTTGGTTTGATTTGCTGGTTCAGGATCCTAAACCTGATGAGGGACAAACCATTTACAGTCAGGACTGGACATCGGAGTCAGGGAAGAGCATGGGTGGCGTCTGCCTCGTGATATACAAACTACGGTGTTCTGATGTGGGTTTTATCCCAAAAGATGTTCTCCAGCCCTGGAATACCTAATGATCAGATGTCGCCCCTACTACCTCATGCAAGAGTTTGCCGCGGTCATTCTCATGGCTGTGTCGGTCATTCTCATGGCATTCTCATGGCTGTGTCGGTCATTCGCATGGCTGTGACGGTCATTCTCATGGCTGTGACGGTCATTCTCATGGCATTCTCATGGCTGTGTCGGTCATTCTCATGGCTGTGTCGGTCATTCTCATGGCTGTGACGGTCATTCGCATGGCATTCTCATGGCTGTGTCGGTCATTCTCATGGCTGTGTCGGTCATTCGCATGGCTGTATCAGTCATTCGCATGGCTGTGACAGTCATTCTCATGGCTGTGACGGTCATTCTCATGGCTGTGTCGGTCATTCTCATGGCTGTAACGGTCATTCTCATGGCTGTGTCGGTCATTCGCATGGCTGTGTCGGTCATTCTCATGGCTGTGACGATCATTCTCATGGCTGTGTCGGGCATTCTCATGGCTGTGTCGATCATTCTCATGGCTGTGTCGGTCGTTCTCATGGCTGTGTCGGTCATTCTCATGGCTGTGACGGTCATTCTCATGGCATTCTCATGGCTGTGTTGGTCATTCGCATGGCTGTAACGATCATTCTCATGGCTGTGACGGTCATTCTCATGGCTGTGACGGTCATTCGCATGGCTGTGACGGTCATTCTCGTGGCTGTGTCGGTCATTCTCATGGCTGTGTCGGTCATTCGCATGGCTGTATCGGTCATTCGCATGGCTGTGACGGTCATTCTCATGGCATTCTCATGGCTGTGTCGGTCATTCGCATGGCTGTGTCGGTCATTCGCATGGCTGTGACGGTCATTCTTATGGCTGTGTCGGTCATTCTCATGGCTGTGTCGGTCATTCGCATGGCTGTGACGGTCATTCGCATGGCTGTGACAGTCATTCTCATGGCTGTGACGGTCATTCTCATGGCTGTGTCGGTCATTCTCATGGCTGTGACGGTCATTCTAATGGCTGTAACGGTCATTCTCATGGCTGTGACGGTCATTCTCATGGCATTCTCATGGCTGTGTCGGTCATTCGCATGGCTGTGACGGTCATTCTCATAGCTGTAACGGTCATTCTCATGGCTGTGTCGGTTATTCTCATAGCTGTAACGGTCATTCTAATAGCTGTGACGGTCATTCTCATAGCTGTAACGGTCATTCTCGTGGCTGTGTCGATCATTCTCATAGCTGTAACGGTCATTCTAATGGCTGTGACGGTCATTCTCATGGCTGTGTCGGTCATTCGCATGGCTGTGACGGTCATTCTCATGGCATTCTCATGGCTGTGTCGGTCATTCGCATGGCTGTGTCGGTCATTCGCATGGCTGTGTCGGTCATTCTTATGGCTGTGACGGTCATTCTCATGGCTGTGTCGGTCATTCTCATGGCTGTGACGGTCATTCTCATGGCTGTAACGGTCATTCTCATGGCTGTGACGGTCATTCTCATGGCATTCTCATGGCTGTGTCGGTCATTCGCATGGCTGTGACGGTCATTCTCATAGCTGTAACGGTCATTCTCATGGCTGTGTCGGTTATTCTCATAGCTGTAACGGTCATTCTAATAGCTGTGACGGTCATTCTCATAGCTGTAACGGTCATTCTCGTGGCTGTGTCGATCATTCTCATAGCTGTAACGGTCATTCTAATGGCTGTGACGGTCATTCTCATGGCTGTGTCGGTCATTCGCATGGCTGTGACGGTCATTCTCATGGCATTCTCATGGCTGTGTCGGTCATTCGCATGGCTGTGTCGGTCATTCGCATGGCTGTGACGGTCATTCTTATGGCTGTGTCGGTCGTTCTCATGGCTGTGTCGGTCATTCGCTTGGCTGTGACGGTCATTCGCATGGCTGTGACGGGCATTCTCATGGCTGTGTCGATCATTCTCATGGCTGTGACGGTCATTCTCATGGCTCTAACGGTCATTCTCATGGCTGTGACGGTCATTCTCATGGCATTCTCATGGCTGTGTCGGTCATTCGCATAGCTGTGACGGTCATTCTTATGGCTGTGACGGTCATTCTCATAGCTGTAACGGTCATTCTAATGGCTGTGACGGTCATTCTCATGGCTGTGTCGGTCATTCGCATGGCTGTGACGGTCATTCTCATGGCATTCTCATGGCTGTGTCGGTCATTCTCATGGCTGTGTCGGTCATTCGCATGGCTGTGACGGTCATTCTTATGGCTGTGTCGGTCATTCTCATGGTTGTGTCGGTCATTCGCATGGCTGTGACGGTCATTCGCATGGCTGTGACGGTCATTCTCATGGCTGTGTCGGTCATTCTCATGGCTGTAACGGTCATTCTCATGGCTGTGACGGTCATTCTCATGGCATTCTCATGGCTGTTTCGGTCATTCGCATGGCTGTGACGGTCATTCTTATGGCTGTGACGGTCATTCTCATGGCTGTGACGGTCATTCTCATGGCTGTGTCGGTCATTCGCATGGCTGTGACGGTCATTCTTATGGCTGTGACGGTCATTCTCATGGCTGTGACGGCCATTCTCATGGCATTCTCATGGCTGTGTCGGTCATTCGCATGGCTGTGACGGTCATTCTCATGGCTGTTTCGGTCATTCTCATGGCTGTGACGGTCATTCTCATGGCATTCTCATGGCTGTTTCGGTCATTCGCATCGCTGTGACGGTCATTCTTATGGCTGTGACGGTCATTCTCATGGCTGTGACGGTCATTCTCATGGCTGTGACGGTCATTCTCATGGCATTCTCATGGCTGTGTCGGTCATTCGCATGGCTGTGACGGTCATTCTTATGGCTGTAACGGTCATTCTCATGGCTGTGTCGGTCATTCTCATAGCTGTAACGGTCATTCTCATGGCTGTGTCGGTCATTCTCCTGGCTGTGACGGTCATTCTCATGGCTGTGTCGGTCATTCTCATAGCTGTAACGGTCATTCTCATAGCTGTAACGGTCATTCTCATGGCTGTGACGGTCATTCTCATGGCTGTGTCGGTCATTCTCGTGGCTGTGTCGGTCATTCTCATGGCTGTGACGGTCATTCTCATGGCTGTGACGGTCATTCTCATGGCTGTGACGGTCATTCTCATGGCTGTGACGGTCATTCTCATGGCATTCTCATGGCTGTGTCGGTCATTCGCATGGCTGTGACGGTCATTCTTATGGCTGTAACGGTCATTCTCATGGCTGTGTCGGTCATTCTCATAGCTGTAACGGTCATTCTCATGGCTGTGTCGGTCATTCTCCTGGCTGTGACGGTCATTCTCATGGCTGTGTCGGTCATTCTCATAGCTGTAACGGTCATTCTCATAGCTGTAACGGTCATTCTCATGGCTGTGACGGTCATTCTCATGGCTGTGTCGGTCATTCTCGTGGCTGTGTCGGTCATTCTCATGGCTGTGACGGTCATTCTCATGGCTGTGACGGTCATTCTCATGGCTGTGACGGTCATTCTCATGGCTGTGACGGTCATTCTCATGGCATTCTCATGGCTGTGTCGGTCATTCGCATGGCTGTGACGGTCATTCTTATGGCTGTAACGGTCATTCTCATGGCTGTGTCGGTCATTCTCATAGCTGTAACGGTCATTCTCATGGCTGTGTCGGTCATTCTCATGGCTGTGTTTAGTCCACCGCATGCTGACACCAAGCACGCAGAGGACAAACTGACCAGTTTGTGAACGAGCAATACAGCGTTCATCAGTGTTCGGGGGTGCCCACCTATGTAGTGTTTTCTGTGTGTGTGTGTGTGTGTGTGTGTGTGTGTGTGTGTGTGTGTGTGTGTGTGTGTGTGTGTGTGTGTGTGTGTGTGTGTGTGTGTGTGTGTGTGCTGGAGCGCAATAATTTCAATATGACGTCATCAACACAAACGGTTCCACCATGCTTTTTGGGAGGCCCCAGTTCTACATTATCTGTAAAAGGTGTGCGTTCATTTATAGGGTGACCCTATACAGTATACAGTATATTACACAATCTACTACTACTTTTGGCTGCTCCCGTTAGGGGGCGCCACAGCGGATCATCCGTTGCCATCTCTTCCTGTCTTCTGCATCTTCCTCACTCACACCAGCCACCTGCATGTCCTCCCTCACCACATCCATAAACCTCCTCTTTGGCCTTCCTCTTCTCCTCTTCCCTGGCAGCTCCATATTCAGCATCCTTCTCCCAGTATACCCAGCATCTCTCCTCCACACATGTCCAAATCATCTCAATCTTGTCTCTCTTGCTGTCTCCAACCCGTCCAACCTGAGCTGTCCCTCTAATATACTCGTCCCTAGTCCTGCCCTTCTTCCAGCACGTAGGTCCAGAACGGGACGAATGCCATCCCTCCCCTTCTATGGGACCAGGAAATACCTCGAATAGAAACCCTCCAGACTCTGCTCGTGTGGCACAGTTCGTATGGCGTTTTTGTTTAAGAAGGCAGATATTTCTTCCTGTAACACCCGGGCTACCTCTCCCTGAGCACGGGGAGCAATGACGTCTGTAGCCCCTGGCAGTGTCTCCGACACCCATTTTGACGCCGTGCATGTTTTCCAACTCTCTGTCCGTGAAGATCGGGGAGAGTGAAGCTCTGTCTGATCTACGCGAGCTCTGGAAAACTCTTTTAACTGTACGACACTGCCCCCTAGCGGCTGACACTGATCATCGGGATAGCTGCCCTGGGCCGTTTCACCCCAGGGAGGGCATTGACCCCCTCTGGTGGTGTTATAGGGGGAAACACTGTTTTGCAACTTTGTGTTTATCTGTTTCCCTTTGGAAAAAATGCAATACTGCGCCCTCGGCTGTGTGCCCGATGCGTCAGTGAATGAGCATTTGTTTTGTTTTGTTTTGTTTTGTTTCAGTGTGTGTGTGAGTGCTCATGAGACTTGAATGTGGCTTTGAACAATCCCACACTTGAACTGAGTCTCGTCTCCTCTTGGCTGGGATGCGCGAACTGAGCTCAGGGCCCGCACACCGCCGAGAGAGAGTTGGCGCTGGGGGAGTCCTCCCCGGACCCCCTGGAGCGCTGGACCGCCAGGGAACAGGGGACGGCTGGCGGGAGACACGGCTGTAAGGCGTCGTCTCCTGTTTTCTTTGCCTCGCATCTCTTTCGCATGGAAGCGAGAGCGGAGCCAAATATGCCATCAGGAACAACTGGGTTGTCCAAGACGTCCCCTTTCTCTCTATCCGATAAGTTTGTCAGGCTGAGCCATCTTGCCCTCTGCTGCAGCACCAACCTCGACATACACTTCCCCGCGGCAGCCCTGGACAAGCAGACAGATATCTGCAATCGTAGCAATCTCATCCCGCACGGAAGCGTCGGGTACCTCGGTCATGTCGTCGGAAAGCTCCGCTTGGTCAGCAGACAACGTGGAGGTGACGTTGAATGCTCTCACCGTCAGGGCTGCCGCCGTGTAAGCTCACCCAGTCATGGCGGACTGGAAGCGGTCGGCTTTGGCGGGGAGGATGGGTGGTCTGGATGATGTAGCCGACAGCCGTGGGTGGAGGTGGGCTGCCACCAGCGGCTCCATGGACGGCACGCGGGCCATGGCATACTTATACATCCCTTCAAAATCCAGGGAAGACGGCCCTTGAATGAGGGAGTTGCTGGAGTTTGGATGTTCTTTCCATGAGACGGTGACTTCTTCCAGGAGCTCGGGGAACACCGGGAGAAGCTGTCTCGCAGTCCGCTTGGCCTGGGGCAATTGCTTCCCCTTGAAGCGGGACCGGGGAGCCTACGCAACGACAGTGGGCCATGGGATTCACAGTCTCCCCGCGGCGCGTTTACGCACGTCCGTCATGTCAGCGCTAGGCGGGGGGTGTGCAGCCTGCCCCTCGCCTTTAGCAGCGGACAGGCATGGGGAGCTGGGAGCCTGTGCCGGGGGGAC
Source organism: Lampris incognitus (assembly GCF_029633865.1). Lineage (NCBI taxonomy): Eukaryota > Metazoa > Chordata > Actinopteri > Lampriformes > Lampridae > Lampris > Lampris incognitus. The sequence goes on from NC_079230.1 coordinate 34,032,054, forward strand.
GCAGGAAGGACTGTTCTCGTCGTCCTCCTCCGACACCAGAAAATCTTCGCCCTGTGATTCTCCGTCCTCCTCAACCACACCGAGCCGGGGTTGCTCGGGGTGGGACCGGTGAGAACAGGGTCCTTATCCGAGAGGCTAGCCTGGCGGGCTAGTCTTCGGGGGAGGCTCTTGGCGTGTTCCGACCCGGACACGCGGAGCAGAGCTGGCGTGCGTCTCCGCTCGAAGTGTTGTTTCCGCAGGTGCACAGGCGGCCAGAGTCCCCTTGCTCCAAGGTGGCAAGCAGCTTGGCACCTGTACCCATTTAGCTGGCGTGCTAAAGTCTTAACACAATTGTCAACAGTGGCCGAGCAGTGAGGTGACCGCAGATTCCGGGTATGTGTGTCTTGCTCGGAGTAGCGAAGGCAGCGTGCTAGCTAGCTTGTGAAGCACAGATACTCGGCTTTTGCGGACAGACCGCAGTCAAATAATCTCGGTAGCGAGCTGCAACGTGGGCAAGCAGCGAGGTGACCGCAGGTCCTCGGTATCCTTAGCTTGCTCGGTGTGCAAGTTAACGCATCATGTCGCCGAGCCCGGCTGAATGGGCTGGGCGGACTCAAAACCGCAACCCCACTGGGGGTGGGGTGTACGGACGGGTAGGTGACGGATCCCGCGGCCGGGTTTAGTAAAGACCGGGCGGGAGCTCGACTGCTAGCTTGCTACTCCGCCTTGTGAGGACAGGCCAGAGTAAACAAAACCTAACCTATGGTGAAGGCAGTCGCACCGGTATCGCAGCGTATCCGCTCCGGTGTGAGGACAGTTTAGCCCAGGGTTTCTCAACCCAGTCCTCAAGGACCCCCTATCCTGCAGATTTGCATTGTAACCCTGCATAGGTCGCCCTGCTTGTACTTACTCGACCAATCATCTCGCAGCACTTAATTATGCAAGGTGTGCAACGTCTGACAAAATTCATTGCTGATTGGTTGAATAACTACAAACAGGTACCTATTCAGGATTGCAAAGAAAATATGCAGGATAGGGGGTCCTTGAGGACTGGGTTGAGAAACACTGGCTTAGCCAGTCAGCTGAGATACGGGCGAGAGCAGCTTCTGACGCGAGAAAAGGCGATCGAATGACGAGTGACGCTGTGTCATTCATATGTAAAGCGCAGGGCCCTGACGCAGACGTCATGACTGCCAGCCAATCAGGGCTGGCCTGGCGTAATGGTACGAGCGCTTCTGTGAATAGGCGAGGGGGCGTATCCCATAGTGAGACATCGAAACGAATGCTATGAAAGAGAACTACCGGTTCTACTAGGGGAAGACTCAAAGAGCTGCAAGTCAGCAGCAGTCTACTATGTTGCTGCTGCCATAAAGTGAGGCACAGTGAGTGACTGTCACCTGACACACGTTGTTGCTGCCATATTCGATGACAAGTGTGTTGGTTTGTGTTGTACTGTGTTTCTTTGCTGTGGCGTGTTTCTTTGCTGTAGTGTGTTTTCAGTGTTTTCCAATTCATGTTTCGCTTTTTCAACGTTTGAACACATGCTTTGGCAATATGTACAGTGTTACGCCATGCCAATAAAGCTGTTTGAATTTGAATTAGAGAGACAGATACAGAGAGAGAGACAGAGAGAGAGAATTTTTAATTTTAAACCAAGTCTTTATTTAACAAAAAAATTAAACAAAAAACAGACTTGAAATCCCTCCAAACATAAACAATACTTGTCAAAGTACAAACAATCAATAAGCATTTTTAACAAGCCCAAAAAACAATCATTCACCAACAACTCAAAAAATAAAAAACAGGTAAGACCCCTTTTATCCAAGCTCTTCAGAAAAAAACAGCTCACCCTTTATGGTGGAACACAGCAGCCCTTTATAACACCACACAGCAGCCCTTTATAACACCACACAGCAGCCCTTTATAACACCACACAGCAGCCCTTTATAACACCACACAGCAGCCCTTTATAACACCACACAGCAGCCCTTTATAACACCACACAGCAGCCCTTTACAACACCACACAGCAGCCCTTTATAACACCACACAGCAGCCCTTTATAACACCACACAGCAGCCCTTTACAACACCACACAGCAGCCCTTTATAACACCACACAGCAGCCCTTTATAACACCACACAGCAGCCCTTTATAACACCACACAGCAGCCCTTTACAACACCACACAGCAGCCCTTTATAACACCACACAGCAGCCCTTTACAACACCACACAGCAGCCCTTTATAACACCACACAGCAGCCCTTTATAACACCACACAGCAGCCCTTTACAACACCACACAGCAGCCCTTTATAACACCACACAGCAGCCCTTTATAACACCACACAGCAGCCCTTTATAACACCACACAGCAGCCCTTTATAACACCACACAGCAGCCCTTTATAACACCACACAGCAGCCCTTTACAACACCACACAGCAGCCCTTTATAACACCACACAACAGCCCTTTATAACACCACACAGCAGCCCTTTATAACACCACACAGCAGCCCTTTATAACACCACACAGCAGCCCTTTATAACACCACACAGCAGCCCTTTATAACACCACACAGCAGCCCTTTACAACACCACACAGCAGCCCTTTATAACACCACACAGCAGCCCTTTATAACACCACACAGTTGTGAATGTGTCCAGGTCTTTCATTTCCTTGTAATAATTGAAGTCTACTCTTCTCCTGGCCTTGACCATCCTGCAGAACAACAGTTCAACATGACATTCTAGACATTCTTTAATTCTCTTTTTCCGGCTCACATAGATAGCCATCTTTGCCTGCCCTGCAATCAAGTTTAAGAGTTGACATTTATGTTTTACACGTTGGCTGTGTTTGGAACCAAAAATAAAATCCTGTTTGCAGAAACTTTCCCCAGATGATCTAAATAAGCGGTCTAGTAGCAGGAACAGGGGTGTAAGCCTCGCACATTCTGAAAAGCAATGAAACACAGTTTCTCTCTGGGCACAATAGGGACAGTTGTCATTCACATTAGGGTCTAGCACAGAAACAAAAGCGTTGACCGCCACTATGCCATGCAAGACCCTCCACTGCAGATCACCAGCTTTTTTAATTAACGGTGGTTTGTATAAACCCCTCCAGACTGGCTTCACATTCTCCCCCAAGCCCAGCTGGGCTCTCCAGGGTGTATCAGTCCGACCAATCAGTTTTTCTTTATTCAAGATTTTTATCAGCATACTATACATGGTCTTACCTTTAAGTACATCCAGCCTCTCATTAAGAACATTTCCCAAATCCAAAAGTAGCCCCGTGCAATTTTTCAAATGAGGAACAACCTTTAAAACAGGAAATGGATCCTCACAATTGGGATGAGTAGAACCACTGCAGTATGGTGTCAAAAGTCCCCGTTCTATTGCTGTGAGCTGACCATTCCACTTAAGTAGTACCCGACTAAGGAGGCGCATAGATTTCACTCCCAGGTGAGATGCTAGCGCCAGTGTTGTAGTCGAGTCACTAAACCTCGAGTCCGAGTCGAGTCTCGAGTCCCCAGTGTTCGAGTCCGAGTCCAAGTCCGAGTCACCAAAGAAAAGTCGAGTCGAGTCCGAGTCGAGTCCCCATTACCTGAGTCCGAGTCGAGTCCCTATTACCCTAGTCCGAGTCCGAGTCATCAAGGTTGAGTCTGAGTCGAGTTCCAAGATGGCTGCCGTGATCCACTCGGGCACAGTCAAAGATCTGACATACAAATAAAAAAGGTCTACATTAAACAAAAATGACACAGCTGTCACCATTACAAAGGGAGTTTATTTACTTTGTGACACGATAGCCAAACAAATGCACACCCACACACTCGCACACATGCACGCGCAAGCATGCGCGCACACACACATTTTTAGAACGGTCTGAATTTCTTTGACATTCTGAACATTGGATGTGCTTCAAAACACCTGGATAGCTGTGAATAGCATGATATTAGCAAATGGTGGAAACAGTATAGAGAAGTAAGTTCCACAGCATACAATACATTCATAAAAACTAGTCAAAAGACATTGTCTCTCAGGAATAGTTAGGAACAAAAGGCTGGTGGCACTAGTTTTAAGCATACACGTTGCATTTCAAAAACATAAGATCTGACAGCATGGAACTACTCAACCTTGCACGGTGAGGCCTCATCAAAATGCCTCCATGACTAAATACCCTTTCAATGGCCGCACTGGAGGCAGGGATAGAGAATACCTGTGTGGCAATCTGATAGAGGGTAGGGAATTTGGATTTGTTTTGCTGCCAAAACCTGAGGCACGGGACTGAGTCAGAGTCCTGCTCAGCGATCAAGTCGAGGTATGCAGTCAACTGAGGCTGGCCAGACGGCTTCTTCTCAGTGGAGGAGGGAGTCCTCCTATAGTGGGAGAACATTCTCAACTGCTTCTCAGGAGGAGACTCTGAAAGTTCACCTTCCCCTGGTCCTGTTGCTTCCGCTGCATCTGCTGTTGATACCGCTTGCTTGTCACCCTCTGCCTTTATATACTCTGAAATGAGAGGGGGCATGGGGGACTCATTACAAATATGTTATTGACTAGGCCTACATGACAAATGACACGCCTATGTGCTTTATTGTAACACCTTCAATGATATAAACATCACAACAATCAAATAGTTAATCACTTAACTAACATTAATCAAAACATTTCTCACCTTTGATCTCAGTCTTCAGCACATCTCTGATGTCACTGTCCAGCTGCACATCATGTTCTAGCCACTGGAAGCCAAATGCTGGGTCCAACACAGATGCTATGAAGTAGGCATTGGTGAAAGGAAATTTGGTGGGGCCTCTTCCTTCAGCTGGCTCACAGCCTGGTATCTTGACTGCACTGAAAACCTCTGCAAACCTTGTTTTCAAGGAGCTCTCCAGAGCTCTCACCAGAGGCCCACAGTATCTGGCTTTTCCTCTTATTTCCTGCAGGTGACAGCGCAGAGTGAGGACACAGGGCACAATCACACTGACGGTGACAGTAGTCTCACCCTGAGTTAGGTTGGTTGCCTCTAAGAACGGATCAAGAACTTCGATCAGTTCTTTAAGCTGAGCATACTCTCGCGGGGATAAGATAAGGCTTTTGTGCCCCTCTGATTCCAACACACTGGACAGCTTTTGCATGTCTAAATGCACATAAGCCTTCACCTGCTTCAGAGTGGAATTCCATCGTGTGGCATTCGCTGTTGGAATTGTTGCATCACCAGAACACGCTTCAAAGCAGTCTTTAAACGAGGTGCCACTGTGGAGGAGGTTGGCTGCACGGGATAGCTTTGCTAGGGTGCTTGACAGCCCACTGGTGTCTTTCAGACCATCTTTTATGACCAACTGCAGTGAATGTGTGAAGCATGATAGTCTCTGCATCTTACAGTTCTCAGCCAAAGTGTCATTGACTGTCTGTTGATCTTCTGGCATCAGGTCTTGCCATATTTCATCATCGTCCTCAAATGTGCTGGGATCATGAGCTTCAGCATCACAAGGATCCTCTAGGGGAAAGCTGGCCTGGAAAGCTTTTCTCATGTTGGATGCATTGTCAGTTATGACAAAGTTGATCTATTCCTTAATCAGGTATTCTTCAGCACAGCATTCAAACATCATTGCAATCTTCTCTCCTGAGTGTTTCCCATGCACTCTTTTGTGGGAAAGAAGATATGACTGAAGGCTGAGTTTCTGTTTTTTTTTATCCATTGCCACTGTGTGTGCTGTCACTCCAAGGAATGACCGCATCTTTCGATCACTCCAAATGTCTGTGGTAACAGCAACACTCGATGCTTCTGCCAGCTGGCTCTTTATCTGTTCTTTCTTGACTTCCATCATTCCTGGAATGGTCACAGAGGAAATTGTGGATCTTGCTATGGGCCGGTACTGAGGGTCCAGGACATGCAGGAAGTGCTTGAAGTCCTCGTTGTCAACGATGGAGAGTGGCAAGCAGCACTTAATGATTAGATCTTTTACAAGGGCATCACTTATAGCCTTCTGACGTGGATGTTTGAGGTCGTACATCCTTTGCTGTCCATCATTTAAAAATGATGTGATAGTCTTCTGACCTGGAGCAGCTGGCATCACATCTGAAGCAGTGGAGGCACGGTATTCTTGGAACCTAGGGGAAGATAGGATACACACTTTAGCTTGCTGATGCCAAACTGTTTCAAGTAATCTTTCTCACAGCAATAAATGTGTAACGTTATAGCTATAACAATATGCAATAACAATACAAATGTTACACATTATACACATAGTTGTTTGAACCATATCCAGTTAAGTTACATATTTAGTTATCTATATAACTAACATTACCATATTAGTAGATTAACTAATGTAAGCTAGCTGGATAAATGAAAAGTATGAGAAAAGATACATAATTTATGAGACAAACAGGACAGGGATTAATTAGCAAAACCCAGTCATTTAATTATTGATTTAAGTATGTTACATGCTACCTAGCTGAGCTTTAACTCTCTATCCTCCGTGAGTCTGTATGTTTATTCTGTATGGGTCAGGGAGGGTGTGATTTTGTTAGAAGACAGAGCCAGTTCATAGTACTGTTCAAAAGCTACGTCGCGCGTGTCTATTTTTAGAATTTGGCACAGCCAATGCTGCATATATGCAAAGAAAAATATCCCCATATTTACAGTAGCCTATGCGGTGTCACCAATCACCATACGGTTCGGTAGTTTTCGGTACATCGGGGGGGGGGGGGGAATGCCACATCCGTCAAATCTCGTACCGTCTCCAGCTCTCAAGAAAACCAATGGCGGCATCCACATTAGCTTTCTTCAATTAGTCCATTTGGCGAGTAATAGCCTACAATTATTTTTATTTGCATTGTAAAGTTGTGCACATTTTATCAACATTATTTGTGGATGCATATAGGCTAGACTCCTTCCTTCTCCGCACGTGGAGAATATTCATGGCGGAGACCTGCCATGTGCAGATTTGTTATTGCTAGTTAAGATTAATGCTAACACGGTAGTTCAGAGTGGTGTGTTTTTTCCGTTAAGTGTATGCTACTTGGTAATTAGCTAAATGATAAATAAGAAAAATCAGTTTTAATCTCCCTATAACACGAAGACGCTGCGTGTTACTTACCAACTCATCATTAGTGAGATGGATGGCACGCTCGTGCCGAAAGCGAACCGTACTGTGACTTTTCTGTGCAATGCTGCATTAGCACTCTAACAGTAACGTTACTGAACTTACCTATACAATCTCACTTGGTTCTAGTGACGTGATATACCCGCCGCCACACCACCCGACCCAACGGTTCTAGTGATATGATATACCCGCCACACGACCTGACCCAACGGTTCTAGTGATATGATATACCCGCCACACGACCTGACCCAACATCTTGGACCAGTGGTTGAGTTACTTCAGAGGCTATTGTTACCGTAGCTAGATAGCTAGCTAGCTAACGGTAACTGATCACCAACCATATCATCAGCTGACTGCATATCACTTACTTTTCTGGGTGCATCCTTGACAGATGTCTGTTGAAGTTTGAGGTTGTCCCGGTCTTCTCCTCAATAGTTCGTTTACATATCGAACATGTAGCAGTGATCTTGCTGGAATTTGTTGTAAAATCTGTGTAAGCAAAGCGCACAATTCGGGGCGTCTCTTTAGGCATCTTCGCGCTACTGAACATGACGGTATGCACGCCACGTGAATCCGCATGTAGGTGGAACACACGTGCCTGCCCTTACACGAAATTGAATAATGTTACAGTACTAATATAGCTATCAATATATTTTAATAGGGCCTATTATTAAAAAAAATCTAACAAAAACAGCCTTTATCAATTAAAAAGTCAGAGTCCGGGTCTCCAACTTCCGAGTCCAAATGCAGTAAATTCGCGAGTCCGAGTCCAAGTCAGAGTCATCAGTGCTCAAGTCCAAGTCGAGTCACGAGTCATGAAAATCAGGACTCGAGTCGGACTCGAGTCCGAGTCCTGGACTCGGTGGAAATGGTAGAATCCATTTCCACTTCCTAAGACGCCCTTCTACTTTTTCCAAAACATTCTCCCAATTCTTATTTGAAAAAGTGTCATTCCCCACAAACACTCCCAGATATTTCATCCCTCCCCTTTTCCATGTCAATCCCCCAGGTAACATGAGCTTATAGTTCAGTCCCTTTCCTACCATCAGTGCCTCACTTTTTCCCCAGTTTACCCTAGCTGATGATATCTGACCAAACTTGTTAACATTTTTTACTAAGACATCAACATCTCTTTGGACCTTTACAAACACAGCTACATCATCGGCATAGGCAGAGAGCTTAAAAGTTTCACCGCAACCGGCAAAAGCAACTTCAGACAACTCAAACCTCAATTTATGCAACAGGGGCTCAATGGCCAGGGAGTACAACATTTCAGACAAAGAACATCCCTACCTAATTCCCCTTTGAACCTTAAAAGGAGCACTCAAACCACCGTTAATTTTATGTACACTCTCAATGTCACTGTACAAAACCTTGATCATAGCTATAAACCTGAGCTCAGACCGAACGCTTCCATGGTTTGCCACAAGTGCTGGTGTTCAACCTGGTCAAAAGCCTTTTCCTGATCTATGGAAATGAGACCAGTTTCAACTCCCAATGAACTAGAGATGTCCAAAACATCCCTAATTAATGTAATGTTGTCAGTGATCAGCCTACCGGGCACACAGTAAGTCTGGTCAACATAGATGACCTCCTTCATCACCTTTCTCAGTCTGTTTGCTAACACCTTAGAAAGGATCTTGTTATCAGTGCAGAGCAGGGACACTGGCCGCCAGTTCTTAATGTCCTGCAAATCCCCTTTCTTCGGCAAGAGAGTAATGACGACCCTTCTGCAATTCTGAGGCAACCGCTCCTCAGTTGCACTGTTCCTCAGGACAGTCAACAAATCCCCTCTGAGCACCGGCCAAAAAGACTTATAGAAGTCAACAGGTAAACCGTCTATACCAGGTGCCTTGCCACTTTCCAGACTTTGCAGGGCGTCATGAAGTTCTTCAGGGGACAGTTGTGCCTCCAGGTCTGTATTGAGTGCTTCCTCAACCTTTTTTAGCCCATGACAGAATGATTCAGCCCCCAGCACATCCTGCCTGCATTCACTCTTATAGAGGTCACTGTAAAACCCTGCTGAGTGAATGGATTTTCTCTGACCATTCTTGCGCTCTAGACTAAAGAAAAAGTGAGGAGGAGCATCCATATGTGTGACGTTCAGAAAGCGTGAGCGGACCAGTGCCCCCTGTCCTGTAATACCCTGCAGGCTAACCAAAGCAGACTTTCTGGATTTGAGAGCCTCTACATGGCCTCTGTCTCCTGTGGAATCTGCCAAATTCTGTAGTTCCACAATTTCATCCTCTAGATCTCTCATAGATCTGGCTATGTCTCTGGTGACATTGCGTGTGTACTGCTGGCAAAACTGCTTTATCTGACACTTGCCAATGTCCCACCATTGCTGTAGAGAACTAAATCCAGACCTTCGGCTTCTATATTGGCCCCAGAAAAACTTAAAAGCATCTCTAAAGTTGTTATCATTTAGGAGGCCTGTGTTAAAATGCCAGAAAGCACTATTTGTTTTAACACTTCGTATGAAAACCGAGCACTGTACAAGAGAGTGGTCAGAGAAACAAACTGGAAGTATGTTACATTGTTTAAACACATTAAAATGATGTTTAAAACAATAAAACCGATCAAGCCTTGCCATGGATAGCGCGTTATCTTTTAAATGTGTCCACGTATATGTCTGTGAATGTTCTCATTCATCCAGGTCATGGCAATCCAAAGGAGTTGAATCAAGTGCAACTGGACTTGGTATATATCCATGTCCATGTATACTGCCTTTGGGTCCCATAAAAAGCTCTCCAAACATCTTTCAGTTCACACGAATTAGCCAAGCGTGTGAGCCGACTAAGAGATGCAGGATGTGGTTCCTGATGGTTCCTGTCCAGCTTGCAATTCTCTGTACAGTTAAAGTCCCCTCCCAGAAATAAATACTCCTCATGTCACATTTACTAATAACATCAGATAACACATCCAAAAAAACTAATCTTTCGGGGCCAAGGGTTGGACCATAAATATTTATAAAAGCTAGCGTTATGTTTTCATAATGCGCTCTTACTTTCAGTAGCCAGCCTTTGACTACTTCCTCCACCTCAAGGGAGCATGGCAAAAAATCTCTTGAGAAAAGAATCGCGACCCCACCACTGATATTTGATTTATGACTGAGAATCAGTTTTCCAGTCCAACCCCTCTTCTATTCAGTTTCATTATCTGCTGTGCTATGTGTTTCTTGCACAAGCAAAACATCTATTTTCTTCAGCTCAACCAGTTTAAACACAGCAGCTCTTTTCATGTATTCTCTTGCTCCATTCAGATTGAAAG
>NC_079230.1:34047404-34204904 GCF_029633865.1 Lampris incognitus
CTGGACCGTGGCGAGCACGTGGATCTCATTCATCTCATTGCAAAGTATGATGTGAATTTAGCCACCCATTTAAGCTCGTCTACTGTTTCCTCCACCCATTTAAGCTCGTCTACTGTTTCCCCCACCCATTTAAGCTCGTCTACACTTTCCTCCACTCATGTAACCTCGTCTACTGTTTCCTCCACCCATTGAAGCTGGTCTACTGTTTCCTCCACCCATTAACCTTGTCTACTGTTTCCTCCACCCATTTAAGCTTGTCTACTGTTTCTTTCCAATGACGTCCAAAACGTTCTGGTTGAGGCAGTCGGAGACGTCTTCATCAGCAACATTAAACATGCGATTTCTGAAGCCCCCCCCTCCGCCACCCCCGCCCCCCGTTGCTGTAGATAGAAGTTGATGAACCAACAGACGTAACCAGTAAAGCACAGACATCAGTCATGCTGCGCTACGTGCTGCATCAAGAGGCGGAAGGAGTGTTTTGGGGGTTTGATGACGTGGCAGTGATGGGACTGCTGAGGCTACTGCTGATGATGTTTTGAGCACTTTGGAGAAATTTAACTGCTTTGAAAAATTAGTTGCACAAACAAACGACGGAGCCGCCATCATGGCATGTAGTTTAATGGAGTTCAGGCCGAGATCAGACAGAGCATACCAGAAGCTGCTCTCACGCACTGTTACGCTCCTGGATCAGAGCTCGTACTGTCTCAGCCGGCGAGGTCCATTTCACAATGTTTCAGAACAGCGGAAGGGCTTTCTTTCTTTCATCGTTCTTCAGCAAATCCACAAAGCACACGACACTCCTGGATGAGGTCGTCAAACGACGGATATACCAAGAGCTGCACCGACACGGTGGTCTTCGCACCGACACGGTGGTCTTCGCACCGACACGGTGGTCTTTGCACTCACGCCTCGTGCAGACAGTTAGCCACCACTACTCGGATTTGCGGACCATGTTTCAGTCGATGATCGATACCTAGTGACCGGGATAATGAAAGCCTAATGATGGCTCCAGGCTATGATGCCTGGCTGGCAAAGGCCTCGACGTGCTTTCTCCTCGACTCCTCTGAGGACAGGTTCGGGGTCACTGGTGCGCTGTTTAATGTGCTGCAGAAGAAGGGACTGGACGTTGGCTATTGTTGGTCTAGAATACAAGACACAATGGCAGCTTTGGAAAACAAACGGCAGGGCTGTGATGCGCACTATGCGCGATCTGGCCAGAAATGCAGCCGGCTCAACCTCCCGGTGGGAGAGGCGAGCAAAACCCGAGCAGTCCGTCAGAGACGAGGGAAAGATGCCTTTTCACAGGATTCTGAACGACCCGCTCGCACAAATGAAGGCCAGATTTAGCAGCTTCCACAGTCTCAGTTTGATTGGCCTCGTTCACAGCAAGCAGTTTAACCAAATGGCAAACAATGTTGACAATGACACATTTGAGAGCCTGGTGGTGTATGCTAAACACCTGGGTTTCATCAGACTTAAGGCGGACTTAGCTGAACTTCACCACATCCAGGAGGTGAGAGAGGAGACATCTGGGGAGAAGCTGGGATGGCTCATTCAGCGTGATTTGGTTGAAACCCTTTCCGAGGCAACAACGTTGTTAAATGAGTCTTAACTATAGCAGCAACAACGGTGTCTGTTGAGAGGTCATGTTCAGCGATGAAGAGTGAAGACCCTCCGTCGAAATCTCACCGGGCACGGACGCCTTTCATCGCTGGCCCTGGTTTCAGTGGAGAAGGAGAGACTTTCCAAACTCCAACAAGCGGGAGGCTTTTACAGTAAAGTCAGGAGGTGTTCATTCGCAAGGAGAGCCGCCTGGAGTTGGTGTTCCGGTACAGTAAGACAACATATTTCTGTACCTTCATGTTGTGGCTGCTGGTTCATACTGTTCGCTAGCGTGATGAGCTGAAGGCGAACCGCTTGCTGCACTGGATCTGTGCTGGTTCCAGACCGCCGTGTCTCAGTTGCATGGGGATGTGAGCTTTGTGCTGTGACGTGGCGAGCTGAGCTGAGCTGGTTATTATTAATCCAAGGCGTCTTCTTGGCCTGCTGAATGTAGGCCTGCGCCTTGACAACGCTGTGTTGCAGAGAGATTAGCTAGGCCAGAGCACGTGCTCTATCAGCGGGTCTGGGTTCGGCTCATTGTCGCAGTCCATCCCGGTGGTTCTGAATCAGTCGATGAGCGAAGGGCGGCGTGTATGAACCTTGATTTGAAACATCATATCGCGACTGGCAATTTTTATGTATTTTTGTTTGTTTTTGGTAATTTGACCATAAAGTCCGCCACTGTAACGCTCCGCTCCACTGGTTATTAGCGGGTTCTGGGGCATCAGTTTACCCGGATGCCATTTCCGGGATGCTGCACCCACCCATAACGTTTGTGCTTGGCACAATGTGTAATGAAGTGTATTAAAATATTTCATGCTTACCCAATCTCAAAGCTCACGGCACCTGCCTATATATATATATATATATATATATATATATATATATATATATATATATATATATATATATATATAACGCACTTTTTTCCGACAGCGTCAATGGTGTTATAAGTGCTCAACTAATGAGGGGCGGAATATCAGCACAGATTCAACAAAACAGTTGGTGCATAGCAGTACAGGGCTGTTCGGTCGGTGCGTGGCGCACCCATCAGCTGCTGATGTGGTTCAACAAAGGATGAGACAGTTACGCGGCCCAGCGCCACGCCCCTAACGTCAGTTGCGTTTAGCATTTACCCTGGCCCCTAAATGCCCTTCAAAACAAGCCCCAGTCCCTTACCCCATGGGCTGTAATGTTTTCTACCCCTCCATTGGTTGCTGTGCATCATAAGTACCTACCCCATTGGTTGTTATAGCTTAAATGTTCCTTCATCTGATTGGTTGCTGTCCAACCAACATTAGGGGCGTGGCGCTGGGCAGCGTGTAACTGTATGACTCTTTGGTGAAGCACATTAGCAGCTGATGAGTTCACCACGCACCAAACAGGCCTGTACTGCTATGCACTAACACCTTTTACCCCTGCATCTGTATTGAGATATGTGTGTGTGTGTGTGTGTGTGTGTGTGTGTGTGTGTGTGTGTGTGTGTGTGTGTGTGTGTGTGTTTCTTTTGCAGTTTTTCGCAAAATAGAAGCTATTTTTTAAAAAGTCGCCAAAACGCAACAAAGGGCCCCTGTGATGGCCTGTCCAGGGTGTCTCCCCGCCTGCCGCCCAGTGACTGCTGGGACAGGCCCCAGCATCCCCGCCACCCCGAGAGCTGGACAAGCGGTTCAGATAACGGGATGGATGCACTGTATATATATATAAACTTAGCACAAAATGTAAGGAAATGTGTGTTTGATAGATGATGTCTTGGTTGTAACGATGCTTCTTGGCAGTAAATGTCCTACCAGGCAGCTGATTGGCAGCACCTGGGGAACCAGAAGCTCAACACAAGAGTCAATAGCAGCAGCAACATCAGCTGTTTGGCATTGGCAGAGAAGGTTTGACCAATGTTTCATGGGCACAGCCCACATACTCAGCTCTGCTGCTCATCCCACAAACACATGTTCCTTACACACGTGCCGCCATTTAAAAGGCAGATAAACAGTCTGTCCAACGGTATAAGGTTGGTTGCCAAGAAGCATTGTTACAGCAAAGACGTCATCCACCAAACACACCTTTCCTTACTTTTTGTGCTGAGTATATATTCCAGTGAGTCCAGTAAATTCCTTATGACACCTGATGGTTGCTTATGGCATCACGACACAGGCTTGTACTGTCTCATAAAGAATTTACTTGACTCACTGGATTACTTTGCTCCTTATTTGTTAAGCACGTTCCCTTCCGTGGAGTGTATCTTTAAACAAAATATATATATATATATGGGGCGTGTTTTTTATTTTTTTAGATATCGTCTTTGTAAGTACAAGTAAAATGTATGTACTACCCCTCCCCCATTAGATGATACACATATGACATTTATTAGAGCAACCGGTTATTTTCTTGCCCGGTGCGGGATTCGATACGGGGTGTGCTGCACCACAAGGCGCCAGCACTAACCGCCCGACTAAAGGGTCAGACCCGTTAGCTAGGGGCTAACGTGTCTTATTCGTAGTTTACATTAGCTATTGTATTTTTATATTTTAAATGTCTGCCCTTCCAACTGTGCCACGACACCACCCCACTATGTATATAGGGTTGCCACGCGTCCCTTAAAATACGGAATCGTCCCGTATTTGGAAGCTGAAGGTGCGCCCCTTTGTTGAACTGATACGGGGCACACTTTGTTCCGTATTTCTGAGAATCAACGTCAGAGCCAAGAGAAGTGTCGGGTCAGTGTTGCTACGATACGCCCGTCAGTGTTGCCAGTGTTACTACGATACGCCCGTCAGTGTTGCTACGATACGCCCGTCAGTGTTGCTACGATACGCCCGTCAGTGTTGCTACGATACGTCTGTGCCCTGCCCACTTCCCCAGACGCGAGTTTCAAAGACTTGGCTAACGTTACCCCGTCAAGTCCGCCGGTGGCAAAAAAGCAGAAACGGTTACAGAAATACTGAGCCGATGGGAACATGAGCACGCACGGCGGGAGTACGTGCGACATAGCGCGCGTGAGGCCGGCTGCCGGCCGAGCTGCTCCGTTAGTCGCGGTGGAATTACTGACGTCAAGCAGCATGGCTCAGGACACATCACAAGAGGAGGGAGAGGCTTCGGAGGAGTCAGGGAGCTCTGCCACAGTTTCTTGTTCGCCACGCGTCTCCAGAGGCTGCTATGGTTGACGTGGTATGTATTAATAATCATATCGATGTTATTAAACCCAAGTCTGCTTGACAGCTAGGCTAGCAGGAAGCTGCTCTGAAAGTATAGAGAAGCTGAACCACAGCAAAGCTATCATGACACTACTCCTGGGAAAGGGCAATGACTACAAATACAGTCTTTTATATTGGTGTAATCTAATTTATAGAACACAACAAACTAACTACACAAAAATGGCCAACAAACAAGTAATGTATACTTGAATCACTATGGAAGTATGAATGTAGTTGAACTACCAACAAGCTAGGCCTACTGCAAAATGTTTAATTACATGTAGGTCACTACTCCCCAACACTGATAAACTGTGATTATTTGAACTATAAAAGTTAAAGTGCACCATATTTAAGGTTCATATAATCTAACAGTAATGACTTGAGTAGTAAACAATATTTACTGTTTTGTTTATAATGATAATAAATACCGTATACATATATACAGCCTTTATGAGCTGTTTGAACTTACAAGTTCAAACAGCTCATATACATACTATACAGGCAGTTAATATACTAGACAAACTCTATACATACATATATGCAGTGAAATTGCATCTTCTTCTTTTTTTTACAGGCGACTGCTGCTGAGCTAGCACATGTCTGTCGTATTTTGAAGCACAACTTGAGCTACAGTTCTGACTGTGTGATTAAGCTGACTCTCCGAACACTGAGTGACTCCAGCATCGCCAAGAAGATGTCCTGTGGGTGGACAAAAGCCAAGGCAGTGGTCACATATGTCTTTTCTCCAAAGGCAGTAAGGAGGTGATCAACAAATTAAAAAGTAATGAGAATCCACCCTCTTTCTGTCTACGAACGGATGCCTCCAATAAGGGCAATCACAAGATGTTTCCCTGGGCCATACAGTTTTTCACTCCAGAAAATGGGAGCACCAACAAGTTGATTGATTTTGTTGATTTTGATTGATTGATTTTCCAGATGAGTCTGCTGAAGGAACAGTCAATACCATCCTGAGCTCTCTTGAAAACCTGGGCCTGACTTTGGATCATGTGTCTGCATTCAGTAGAGATAATGTCAATGTCAACTATGGCATTCACAATTCAGTCTTCACAAAACTGAAGCAGTCAAACAGTCACCTCCTCCATGGCAACTGCCATGCACATATTGTCCATAACACTGTGAAACATGCCCTGGGTCAGCTCCCAGTTGATGTGACAAATATTGTCCTTAAGGTGTACAGTTTCTTTTCCACCTCTGCCAAAAGGAGAGAGTCCCTGAAGGAGTTCTGTGCCTTTTGTGATGTCAAGTTCCATGAAATCCTGCACCACGTGGTGACCAGATGGCTGTCACTCAACCCTGCAATCACCCACCTGCTGCAGAACTGGACTCCTCTAAAGTCGTATTTCATCAGCATTGGTGGGGAATGTCCAAGGCACCTGCAAGCATTGCTGAGGTTGACAGAGGATGCTGCTGGGGTTGAGGAGGAGACTGATCTTGTGGAAGTGTACCGTCTCTTCTGCAATAATGTCCTGTCCCTCTTTGAAGAGGTGGACAAAAAGCTGGACAGGGATGCCACCACATCAGCTCACCTCTATACCATTATGGACTCTTTCGTGAAAAGATTAATTCAGAGAAGAGATGATGGCTTCCTAACAATGCATCAGCTTCAGCCTCTCTCCATCTGATGCTGCTGTTGCCAGGCAGGAGTTTACAACCTTCTTAAACACCGCCATCATCTATGTCCAGAAGTGCTTCAACTTTTCAGAGGACAACTGGCTCTTTCACTTGCATCCCCTCTCTCTGGGCATCTGGGAAAATCTCCTATGATGACATGGAGAATATCACTGAGCAGCTTCACCTGGTTGGCAGGCTTAACATCTCCATGGAGGAGCTCTATGATGAGTGTGTTACTGCCAAAATCATTCTAGAGCACCTAACAAAGCATCAGGAGTGAGTGTACAAGGGAACAGCTGAGAGGTGGATGGGAGTTCTCCAGGCAGCTGACCTTCCAAACATCCTGGCTGTGGTGTCCTTTGTCCTCAGCATCCCATCCTCTACTGGGTATGTGGAGAGGATTTTCTCTTCAATGAAAAATAAATGGACAGATGTGCGGGACAAATATTCTCTTGCACTAATGAAGAGTGAGCTGATTGTCACTCTGAATTATGAAATGTCTTGCTCAAAGTTTTACACTGCAGCTCTGGAGGATAAACAACTGCTTACAGCTGCAAGAGATCAAAAAAGTACAAGGGGAAAAAATAGGCCCTCACCAAACTCTGAGCTAACACTGTGACTGGAAGAAACACTGTGACTTGAGCTAACACTGTGAAATGGAGCTAAGACTGTAACTGGAGGTAACACTGTGATTGGAGCTATAACACTGTGACTGGAGCTGTAGCACTGTGACTGGAGCTATAACACTATGACTGGAGCTATAACACTGTGACTGGCGCTATAGCACTGTGACTGGAGCTATAAAACTGTGACTTTAACTATAGCACCGTGACTAGGGCTATAACACTGTGACTGGAGCTATAACACTGTGACTTAAGCTATAGCACTGTGACTGGAGGTAACACTGGGACTGCAGCTATAACACTGTGACTGGAGCGATAACACTGTGACTGGAGTTATAACACTGTGGCTGCAGGTACAACACTGACTGGAGGTATAACACTGTGACTGAAGGTATGATATTGTGACTGTAGCTATAACACTGACTGCAGCTATACCACTGACTGGAGCTATAGCACTGTGACTGGAGGTATAACACTGTGACTTGAGCTATAACACTGTGACTGCAGCTATAACCCTGTGACTGGAGGTAGAAAACTGTGACTGCAGTTATAGCACTGTCACTGCAGCTATAACACTGACTGCAGCTATAACACTGACTGCAGCTATAACGCTGTGACTCCGGCTATAACTGTGACTGGAGGTATAACGCTGTGACTGGGGCTATAACTGTGACTGGAGGTATAGCACTGTGACTGGAGGTATAACACTGACTGGAGCTATAATACTGTGACTGCAGCTATAACACTGTGACTGGAGGTATAACACTGACTGGAGCTATAACACTGTGACTGCAGCTATAACCCTGTGACTGGAGGTATAACACTGTGACTGCAGTTATAGCACTGTGACTGCAGCTATAGCACTGTGACTGGAGGTATAAAATTGTGACTGTAGCTGTAACACTGTGACTGCAGCTGTAGCACTCTGACTGAAGCAATAGCACTGTGACCTCAGCTATAACACTGTGACTGCAGCTATAGCACTGTGACTGGAGGTATAACACTGTGACTGGGGCATAACACTGACTGGAGCTATAACGTTGTGACTGGAGCTATAACACTTGGACTGCAGCTATAACACTAGGACTGGAGGTATAACACTGTGACTGGAGGTATAATACTGTGACTGGAGGTATAACACTGTGATTGGAGGTATAATACTGTGACTGGAGGTATAATACTGTGACTGGAGGTATAACTGTGACTGGATCTATAACACTGCGAGTGCCGCTATAACACTGACTGGACGTATAACACTAATACTGTCACTGCAGCTATAACACTGTGACGGGAGGTATAACACTGTGACTGGAGGTATAACACTGACTGCAGGTATAACACTGTGACTGCAGCTATAACACTGTGACTGGAGCTATAACACTGCGACTGCAGCTATAACACTGACTAGAGCAATAATACTGTGACTGGAGGTATAACACTGTGACTGCAGATATAACACTGTGACTGGAGGTATAACACTGTGACTGCAGCTATAATACTGTGACTGCAGCTATAACACTGTGACTGGAGGTATCACACTGTGACTGCAGGTATAACACTGTGACTGCAGCTATAACACTGTGACTGAAGCTATAGCAATGTGACCTCAGCTATAACACTGTGACTGCAGCTATAGCACTGTGACTGGAGGTATAACACTGTGACTGCAGCTATAGCACTGTGACTGGAGGTATAACACTGTGACTGCAGCTATAACACTGTGATTGGGGCATAACACTGACTGGAGCTATAATGCTGTGACTGGAGCTATAACACTTGGACTGCAGCTATAACACTGGGACTGGAGGTATAAAACTGTGACTGGAGGTATAATACTGTGACTGGAGGTATAATACTGTGACTGGAGTTATAACGCTGTGACTGGATCTATAACACTGCGAGTGCCGCTATAACACTGACTGGACGTATAACACTGTGACTGCAGCTATAACACTGTGACTGGAGGTATAACACTGTGACTGGAGGTATAACACTGACTGCAGGTATAACACTGTGACTGGAGCTATAACACTGTGACTGCAGCTATAACACTGACTAGAGCAATAACACTGTGACTGGAGGTATAACACTGTGACTGCAGCTATAACACTGTGCCTGGAGCTATAACACTGTGACTGCAGCTATAACACTGTGACTGCAGCTATAACACTGTGACTGCAGCTATAACACTGTGACTGGAGTTATAACACTGTGACTGCAGCTATAACACTGTGACTGCAGCTATAACACTGTGACTGCAGCTATAACACTGTGACTGCAGCTATAACACTGTGACTGCAGCTATAACACTCTGACTGGGGCATAACACTGACTGGAGCTATAACGTTGTGACTGGAGCTATAACACTTGGACTGCAGCTATAACACTGGGACTGGAGGTATAACACTGTGACTGGAGGTATAATACTGTGACTGGAGGTATAACACTGTGATTGGAGGTATAATACTGTGACTGGAGGTATAATACTGTGACTGGAGGTATAACGCTGTGACTGGATCTATAACACTGCGAGTGCCGCTATAACACTGACTGGACGTATAACACTAACACTGTCACTGCAGCTATAACACTGTGACTGGAGGTATAACACTGTGACTGGAGGTATAACACTGACTGCAGTTATAACACTGTGACTGCAGCTATAACACTGTGACTGGAGCTATAACACTGTGATTGGGGCATAACACTGACTGGAGCTATAATGCTGTGACTGGAGCTATAACACTTGGACTGCAGCTATAACACTGGGACTGGAGGTATAAAACTGTGACTGGAGGTATAATACTGTGACTGGAGGTATAATACTGTGACTGGAGTTATAACGCTGTGACTGGATCTATAACACTGCGAGTGCCGCTATAACACTGACTGGACGTATAACACTGTGACTGCAGCTATAACACTGTGACTGGAGGTATAACACTGTGACTGGAGGTATAACACTGACTGCAGGTATAACACTGTGACTGGAGCTATAACACTGTGACTGCAGCTATAACACTGACTAGAGCAATAACACTGTGACTGGAGGTATAACACTGTGACTGTAGCTATAACACTGTGCCTGGAGCTATAACACTGTGACTGCAGCTATAACACTGTGACTGCAGCTATAACACTGTGACTGCAGCTATAACACTGTGACTGGAGTTATAACACTGTGACTGCAGCTATAACACTGTGACTGGAGCTATAACAC
The DNA here is from genome assembly GCF_029633865.1 of Lampris incognitus. Classification (NCBI taxonomy): domain Eukaryota; kingdom Metazoa; phylum Chordata; class Actinopteri; order Lampriformes; family Lampridae; genus Lampris; species Lampris incognitus. The sequence goes on from NC_079230.1 coordinate 34,057,670, forward strand.
TGTGACTGCAGCTATAACACTGTGACTGCAGCTATAACACTGTGACTGGAGCTATAACACTGTGACTGCAGCTATAACACTGTGACTGCAGCTATAACACTCTGACTGGGGCATAACACTGACTGGAGCTATAACGTTGTGACTGGAGCTATAACACTTGGACTGCAGCTATAACACTGGGACTGGAGGTATAACACTGTGACTGGAGGTATAATACTGTGACTGGAGGTATAACACTGTGATTGGAGGTATAATACTGTGACTGGAGGTATAATACTGTGACTGGAGGTATAACGCTGTGACTGGATCTATAACACTGCGAGTGCCGCTATAACACTGACTGGACGTATAACACTAACACTGTCACTGCAGCTATAACACTGTGACTGGAGGTATAACACTGTGACTGGAGGTATAACACTGACTGCAGTTATAACACTGTGACTGCAGCTATAACACTGTGACTGGAGCTATAACACTGTGACTGCAGCTATAACACTGTGACTGCAGGTATAACACTGACTAGAGCAATAACACTGTGACTGGAGGTATAACACTGTGACTGCAGATATAACACTGTGACTGGAGGTATAACACTGTGACTGCAGGTATAACACTGTGACTGCAGCTATAACACTGTGACTGAAGCTATAGCACTGTGACCTCAGCTATAACACTGTGACTGCAGCTATAGCACTGTGACTAGAGGTATAACACTGTGACTGCAGCTATAACACTCTGACTGGGGCATAACACTGACTGGAGCTATAACGTTGTGACTGGAGCTATAACACTTGGACTGCAGCTATAACACTGGGACTGGAGGTATAACACTGTGACTGGAGGTATAATACTGTGACTGGAGGTATAACACTGACTGGAGGTATAATACTGTGACTGGAGGTATAATACTGTGACTGGAGTTATATAACGCTGTGACTGGATCTATAACACTGCGAGTGCCGCTATAACACTGACTGGACGTATAACACTGTCACTGCAGCTATAACACTGTGACTGGAGGTATAACACTGTGACTGGAGGTATAACACTGACTGCAGGTATAACACTGTGACTGGAGCTATAGCACTGTGACTGCAGCTATAACACTGACTAGAGCAATAACACTGTGCCTGGAGGTATAACACTGTGACTGCAGATATAACACTGTGACTGGAGGTATAACACTGTGACTGCAGCTATAACACTGTGACTGCAGCTATAACACTGTGACTGGAGGTATAACACTGTGACTGCAGCTATAACACCGTGACTGCAGCTATAACACTGTGACTGCAGCTATAACACTGTGACTGGAGCTATAACACTGTGACTGCAGCTATAACACTGTGACTGCAGCTATAACACTGTGACTGGAGCTATAACACTGTGACTGCAGCTATAACACTGGGACTGGAGGTATAACACTGTGACTGCAGCTATAACACTGTGACTGGAGCTATAAAACTGTGACTGCAGCTATAACACTGTGACTGCAGCTATAACACTGTGACTGCAGCTATAACACTGTGGCTGGAGCTATAACACTGTGACTGCAGCTATAACACTGTGACTGCAGCTATAACACTGTGACTGGAGCTATAACACTGTGACTGCAGCTATAACACTGGGACTGGAGGTATAACACTGTGACTGCAGCTATAACACTGTGACTGGAGCTATAACACTGTGACTGCAGCTATAACACTGTGACTGCAGCTATATCCCTGGGACTGGAGGTATAACACTTACTGCAGCTATAACACTGCGACTGTAGCTATAACACTGTGACTTATGCTATAGCACTGTGACTGGATGTAACCCTGGGACTGCAGCTATAGCACTGTGACTGGATCTATGACACTGTGACTGGAGCTATAACACTATTACTGGAGGTATAACACTGTGACTGTAGCTATAGCACTATGACTGGAGGTATAACACTGTGACTACAGCTATAACACTGTTACTGTGGCTTTAACACTGTGACTGGAGGTATAGCACTGTGACTGCAGCTATAACACTGTGACTGCAGCTATAACACTGGGACTGGAGGTATAACACGGTGACTGCAGCTATAACACTGTGACTGCAGCTATAACACTCTGACTGGAGCTATAACACTGTGACTGCAGCTATAACACTGTGACTGGAGGTATAACACTGACTGGAGCTATAACACTGTGACTGGAGATATATCACTGTGACTGCAGCTATAACACTGTGACTGGAGGTATAATATGGTGACTGCCGCTATAACACTGTCACTGGAAGTATAACACTGACTAGAGCTATAACACTGTGACTGCAGCTATAACACTGGGACTGGAGGTATAACACGGTGACTGCAGCTGTAACACTGCGACTCTACCTATAATACTGTTAGTGCAGCTATAACACTGTCACTGGAAGTATAACACTGACTGCAGCTATAACACTGTGACTGCAGCTATAACACTGTGACTGCAGCTATAACACTCTGACTGGGGCATAACACTGACTGGAGCTATAACGTTGTGACTGGAGCTATAACACTTGGACTGCAGCTGTGACACTGCAGCTGAATTTAGAGAATTCAGAGGCGCTTGCGGTTCTGCAGCAGCATGATAAATTTTTTGTGATGTCTTCCACGGTGCATTGTTTGTGAAATACATATATTTTAAATTATTAATGGTTCCTTTGTTCAGAGGATGTCTTGATAAGACGTGTACAATACACAGTACTGTTGGTATAATACACAAGTGAATTCTATATAACTATTTCTTGATCTAATTGTTATTGGTACGCAGTGTAGTCATGGCCTTTGACCTTTGAGGCACAAAAAAATGCTTTTATTTACAGTATATTCAGCCATGAACCTTTGTGGAATAATTTCAAGATCTGAAATTCCATATTCCATATTCCAAAGAATATGTGTGATTACTCTTTTGCACTACTGTAAAACATGTTACATGTTAACAGAAAGTTCTTTAGTAAGATTTTTTTTAATTCTAAAGAATAAGAAAATAATGTTTTGCACCGTTAAAAGAAAGTTGTTTGCACTAAGAACATGCTACATGTTAGAAGAACGTTCTTGAATAAATACATGCCAGTGTGAAGCTTGAACAGTCGAACTGTTATTTTGCAGTGACCACATAAAATTCTTGAATGATCCTCTGTTATGCGTGCATTTCTATTGCTCAAAAATATGAAACTGATCAAATTCAGGCTTGTGTGTTTGGGTTTGTCGCAGTGCATGGACCTATAGATGTGTGTCTGGTAAATGGCGGAAGCGATTGCATTTCCTTGATGGGATTATGGTATGAATGGGACTTCTTACAACCAAGTATACTATATATGTAGATACAGTGGGTGTAATAATAGTGCAGTCATGCAGGTGTATGACACGTTATATGTGATATAGGTAGTCGGACCTGGGACCACCACCCCACCCCGTCCACTGTCCCTTATTTCCATTTCAGGGAGTTGGCAACCCTACCACTATATAATACACATAAATTACCCCATTTGACGTGACCTTGTTATGTTTTAAATGTAGGCCATTTCAACAGTGCCCTGGTCATTTAAATGCTTTTTCAAAACAAACCCCAGCCCCTTACCCCATTGGTTGTAACAAGAAAGCTGCAGCAGTCAAGGAGACCACAGCCTCACAAAGTCCTGGAGAGGTCTGCAGCTTCCTGGGCCTTGTCACATACTGTGGTCACTTGATTCCAGATCTAGCTACCCTGACACAGCCCCTCAGAGAGCTCACAAAGAAGGACCAACTGTGGGACTGGTCCCCCGCACAACAGGCCACATTCCACACACTCAAAAGTACCCTGAGCAGCGACATAGTCATGGCCTACTTTGACCAATCAAAACACACAGAGGTTGTCGTGGGCGCAAGCCCTGTAGGCCTTGGGGCTGTTCTAACCCAAACTGACTCTGATGGTAGACTACACACACTCGCCTACGCCAGCAAAACGTTGTGACCTGTGGAACAGAGATACTCAGACTGAGAGTGAGGCCCTAACTGTGATTTGGGGTTGCCTTCACTTCCAACTCTATCTACTTGGATACACTTTCACAGACATTACAGACCACAAGCTGCTCGTGCCCATGTTCAACAAGCCATGTCCTCCCCTCCCCCCAGAATCGAACGCTGGTTGCTGAAACTGCAAAACTTCAGCTTCTCTGTGGTCTACAGGGCAGGTGCCGGTAACCCAGCAGACTATTTCTCCAGGCACCCTGTTTCTACACCTGAGTCCAAGGACACACATGCCACCGAGCTGGCTGAAGCCCATGTGCACTTCATCGTCTACCACAATGTGCCCCGTGCCATGACACTACAGGAGATTCGTCCTGCCACACAATCTGACCCATGCCTCCAAAGGGTCATGACTGCTGTCAGGACTGGACAGTGGCACACTCTTCTGGAACAGACAGCGGACACGTCTCCAGCCCAGCAATCAGTTCTCCGGTGTTTTCACACAAAGAAATCAGAGCTAATGGTGTCTGCATCTGATCTCCTGCTGAGAGGGAATGAACTTGTAATACCTCCCTCACTGCACAACCAGGTGATAGACATCGCCCATGAAGGCCATTAGGGGGTGGTGAAAACAAAGAAAGTACTCCGGGAGAAAGTGTGTTTCCCAGGAATCGACCAAAAGGCAGAGGACTGCATCAAAACCTGCCTTGCCTGCCAGGCAGTAACAAACACGACACAGTCTCACGCAGCCCTTCAGGTGACTCCTCCGCCAGCTGCACCTTGGACTGAAGTGAGTATTGACTTTTGCTCCTTGCCAAATGGAGACTACCTACTTGTAGTGATGGATGATTACTCAAGGTGCCCTGAGGTGGAGACAGCATCCACCACATCTGCCAAAGGTGTAATACCAAAGCCAGACAAAATCTTCTCAGCATATGGCATTCCAGAAGTCGTCAAGAGCGACAGTGGTCCACCGTTCAACTCTGAAGAGTTCTCCAGGTTTGCTACGTACCCGGGAGTCCACCACAGAAAGATAACGCCATACTGGCCCCAAGCAAATGGCGAAGTGGAAAGATTCATGAAGACCCTGAAAAAAACACTCAGGATTGCAACATCGGAGCACAAAAACTCTCAACAAGAACTGAATCGTTTCCTGAGAGCATACAGAACAACACCGCACTGCTCCACTGGGACGCCCCCTGCCACAGCAGTGTTTGGTAGGCAAGTGCGCACCACACTGCCCAGTGTCCAGTCCACAGTCCCGGACGAGCTCATGAGGGCCAAGGACACACAAGCGAAAGAGAAGATGAAAGGGCACCACGACAAACGCTTCTGTTGTGCCTCCTCTGCTCTGAAAGTGGGAGACCATGTGTTGGTCAAAAGACTGCGACCAGACAACAAGTTCCTATCCCCTTTCCGTCCTGATCCGTTCCAAGTCATTGCAGTGAAAGCAACAATGGTCACTGCACAACGTGAGCAGCAGAGTGATGACAAGGAACACATCACACTTCAAGCAAGTGCCCCCCTCACCAGCTCGGCCTACGCCCGCCGCTACTGAACACCACAGCATCATCACAGCATCATGCCTCAACAGACTGACCCATAGCTGGTCCTAGCGGTTTGCCCACACCGACACGGACAGGTGTGGGCACCCCCAATGGCACCAGCGGGCCTGGAGACCCCTGGGATCCCTCGCTACCCACGGAGGGTATAGTTCAGAAGAGGCCAGAGTACCTTAAAGACTTTATATTAAGTTAAAAGAAAAAGAAAAAATGAAACACTGTTTGTAGTCATAGAAAACCGTTTTGTTTATTTTGATATCTTCCCCTTTTACCTAGTATGTTTGGTCGTTTTGTTAGGAATGTTGGAGGGATGTGATGCTCAGACTTTAATAGAGAATACCTCTTTAAGAGGAGCAAGGGGTTATGGGACGAGTACGGAAGTAGGAAGGAGGAACAGGCATGAATGCAGGACACACTACAGTGTGGACGTATGAACGACAGGACGAGTGATAAAGTAAAGCCCCAGTTATTTGCTCACACAGTCGTCCCGTGTGTTTGTGGACATTACAGGTCCTACAACTGACACATGTCAATATCTAAAAACCGCTTGATCTAAAAATCTGAAATTTGGTATACTTATACTTGGACCCATTTGGCTACATTGCCTTAAGTGCCGATTGGCTGGATTACCAAAATGGCCGCTGAAAAGCCAATCAAATTTCAGTAGCTAATATTTGCTAGTGTGAATGGCCGATCTTCATGAAACTTGACAGGTTTATTCTTTGTGGCACATAGAAGCCATATACCAGTATGAAATAGATCGGACACATGGGGGCGCTACAGTAAACACATTTACGTTTTGGGTCATATCTCGGGCTCTGTAATGGACTCTCGAAAAAGTCTTTTCTCATCTGATTCCTTGAAGGTCCCGAATCTAACACACCCGTTCGCGCCAATTTCCGCCTGCAAAATTGTCCCGCCATTTTCAAAAAAACGAAAGTGAAAGTAAAATGAAGTCTGAGGCTGGTCATCCGATTCTCATGAAATTTGGTCTGCATCATCTCCACACAATGCTGATACAACATGCCTCAGTTCTGTTATGGGCACAGCCGGTGAATACATGTTACTAAGCGACACAGCCCGACTCTGTCTGTTATTCGTATGCACCTACACTTGCAACAATATGCCTTTCCATTTCGAAGTTACATGTCAATCCATATTTATGGTGTGGTCCATAGTGATTCTATTGCCTATATCTTGATTGTCCAAACTTAACGAAACTTGTTGAACACAATCAACACAACATTCTTGGAAGCACACATTTTGTGAAATTTCATCCATAGGGGGCGCTACAACTGACACATTTCAATATCTGAAAAACTGCTTAAGCTAAAAATCGGGCCCCATTTGGTTACATTGCCTAAAGAGCCAATTGGCTGGATTACCAAAATGGCCGCCAAACAGCCAATCAAAATTCAGTAGCTAATATTTGCCAGTGTGAATTTCCGATCTTCATGCAACTTGAGAGGCGTATTCTTTATGTCATATAGAGGCAGCTGCAATACTGCTTGGATCCCGTTAATCGCTGCTTGCGGCTATATTTGTTTATGTTTTTTGTTTTTTTAAAAAGGGAAGATGTGTCGTTATATGCCTTTGTTAGGAACTGCGTTACCCAGAATCCTAGCTGTTATGTTGCAGGCTAGTGACATGCTGAGGTTAGAGGTGGGATAATGTGGGATGTGGGAAAATAAAAGCTTCTGCGGGAACTTGGAAAAGGTCCATTCATTTTAAAAGAACAAGCAAAACAGTTTGCAGACTTTCTTACCAATAATGATTACAATATTATTTGAATAAACACAGTACCTTGGATATCTCCCAACAGTCCTTTATTTGTACATGCATTCACTCTCACAAACATTTTTTGAGAAAGTGAAGCACCTGACATAAACTATTTAGTTCCCACTTTGCTCTCTTCTATGTCACTTACTTTGTTCTCTGCTCTCTGAACTCAAAGCAGTCTTTACAAGATGGTTAAATGGCATTCATGAGCTAAACTTCTATAAATCCTCTCTCCCACTGCTCTCTCCTCTTTCTCCTCATTTCTTCCACCCTCATCAGCATTCCCAGGATGAAGATCGAGAACAGCCTGACCCTTCCCCAGCTCCCAGAGGCCCCATCTCCGACAGGACTCCAGTTCAGTGTAGCAACTGAGGAAGACTTTGATGAGATCATGGCAATGAGCCAGGACATCTATGGTGGCTTGGACTACCTGCCCACTAGATATACCACCTGGTTGCAGGAGTCCAACCGTACAGTCATACTGGCCCGCAAACAAGGGAAAGTGGTAAATTTGGATCTAAGAAATTATTTACTATTTTAAATTGCAATCTTTTGAGAAACCAACATCACAGAAACTCGAATCATATTTATTGCCAAGTAGTTCAAGAATATACAAGGAATTTGGCTTGGTATGTTGGTGTATGAAGGAAAAACCAACAGCAACAGTATGATAAAAGTTAAAAAGAATAATACAATATAATAAAATATTTATACAAGAAAAAATAAAAATAGGTGAGATAAGGTGCAATAATAAAGAAAACGCAACATAAATCTAATTTACAAAGGAGGCAAGGCCCAGCAGTGGGACGAAGCTGCTTTAGCATGTTTTCATAATGCTACTCACTTCAAAGAATAATGTCCACTTCTGAAAGAGGGTTGTTTTATCATTTTTGTCCAATCTAGATTGCTCTGGAGTCAGTGTGTGTGATTGACGATGGAGAAACCATGTTAGTGGAGGGTCTGCGAGTAGCTCCTCAGGAACGAGGGAAGGGTGTGGCTGGGCACCTGCTGCGCTTCTGCTCCCAGCTGGTCAAGTCCAAGAACCCAGAGGTCAAAGTCACCCGCCTTACGCGTGATGACCAGCTCGGACCCAAGGACTTCCAGAAGTATCGCCTCATCACTAAACAGGTAACTTTAGAATACCAGAGGTTCTCGAATACAAGCATTTTTTTTTAATCTACCAAAAAAGTGAACTTGAGAATTACACAAAAGAATGCCTCTTGTCACCACTCAACATGTACCTTCACTTACAATCAGCTGTCTTTTCCTCCACAGGGTATTCTTCTTGTACGCTTCAGAGCTGAGGACCTTAAGCTTCGTCTTACTGAACTTGTGCCAGATGAAGAACTCAATTGCTCTTCCTCCAGCTCCTCCTCCTCCTCCCCCCAGCCCCCTCCCCCAGTATGTCTAGACCCCATAGCCATCCACCATCTTTATTTAACCACTGACCTCATGCGGGGTGTCCTGCCGAATGCCACCATTGTTCAAGACTGGCAGCCATTCAAGCCATTGCCTAGCAACATGGCCATCTTGCTAAAGAAGGAAATTGATTGGATGGTGAATGATGTCACCACCCCCACCATGGCTAGCCTCTGCACCTTCCCATTCAGGGTGCCAATCGGAGATGACTGGTAATCGTTTTCTCTTTATCAAAAATGTTAAATAGCAGATGAGTGCTTTGCTTATTTAAAATAAGCTAATTCTGTTTTGGTTAATTTTTTTTAACTTGGATGCTATTTATGCAGTTTTTTCCATCCTGCATATTGGTTATGATAGCATTTTACTTGCCAGCTTGATTGTGGAGATCTAGGATACAGAAGCACCACTGGACACAGTTTCATAATAGCATCTTAGGATGCCACAGCATATGAGCGACACACATTTTTCAACAAGTCCAGATTCAACCCCTTTATGCAAGCCATGTATTTGGAGGTCAAAACAAGAGTAATAGTTAAAAGATATGAAAGTCCAATGTTAGCAACAATGGTCCATCACATTGCTGAGCTACTTCCTGGTTCAAATTGCCAGAATGACCATCCTACTTACCATAGGTAGCAGTATCCAATGAATTTCAATATCAATAATATATCAATAATGGCAATTAATGAAAAGCACTTGACCATATCATCACTGCATGAATGTGCCACAAGAAAACAAAAAACACAAAAAAAAACGTGTGCGGTGGGGAAATGAATTCAGCACCAACCACAGCATTCACTATTCACTCTAAATATTGTTAAAAAAATCTTCATGGTCAAGTTGTTTCTCTCCCAGGAGCTGTTGGTCAAATCCAATTCTCCCGACTGATGTTTGAGAGGTCCTTCAGCATCTGTCCCATGCTCTACAATAGTCGTTCAACTTTGAGGAGCATAATCATGCAGTGTAGTATAGTATAGTATAGTATAGTGTAGTGTAGTACAGTATAGTGTAGTGTAGTGTAGTATAGTATAGTATAGTGTAGTATAGTGTAGTGTAGTGTAGTACAGTATAGTATAGTGTAGTGTAGTATAGTATAGTATAGTGTAGTGTAGTACAGTATAGTATAGTGTAGTGTACTATAGTATAGTGTAGTGTAGTGTAGTGTAGTACAGTATAGTATAGTGTAGTGTAGTACAGTACAGTATAGTATAGTGTAGTGTAGTATAGTATAGTGTAGTGTAGTGTAGTGTAGTACAGTACAGTACAGTATAGTATAGTATAGTATAGTGTAGTGTAGTGTAGTACAGTACAGTATAGTATAGTATAGTGTAGTGTAGTGTAGTGTAGTGTAGTGTAGTGCAGTGCAGTGTAGTGTAGTGTAGTGTAGTATAGTATAGTATAGTATAGTATAATATAGTATAGTATAGTATAGTATCTGTTTTCTCTATGGAGAAAGTCAAGGTTCATTCAAACAAAGCTTGCGCTCCCTCGTTTGGCAGAGGGCTGGGCAGTGATACGTCACATGCTGGCGTGGTTACACCACTGTTTTGATCGAAAGTCACTGAGGACTATGATGGCATTTGAAGAAATGCAAAGATGTGCTTAACATTTAGTTTTGTCACGTTTAAAGCACTAAACAGTGGGATGTAATGTGGAGCGTAATGTGGAACTTAATGTGGAACGTAATGTGGAATGTAATGGACGGCATTTCGAGGTGGGTGACATTCGATTCCAACATGAATTCATAATTTCCTTCTGTAAAAGCAAATTATTTTTCATTGTTTTCCATAGATAAAGGTAGTGACATCCAAAAAATGTAATAAAGGTCCTGCTTTTCATCTAAGCAGGTTTTCCACACATCACCTATGGAATGGTAATTGTGTGTGTGCATTGCATTTCACATTACTCCACTGTGATGATTGCTTTAAAATGTGGCACAAATCCCTCTCGACCATACTGCTGACGTGAAGCTGTGATGAAACAGAATGCTGCTAATCAAAGATTAGACATTGGAGGAAGTTATTTACCTTCATAATTTCTAAACCAAAAAACCTCTTCAAACTTAAATTCATGTAAATATGAGGTGTACGTTGTGTCCAGATGAACTGATTCAGCTTTCTGCGATGTAAGGTGTACACTCTGCCACAGATACTGAAATATCTTGTCATAAGTCTGACCACATTTAACTTCTCGCCCATCTCATTTAATCATCTTCTGATTCTTGGACCAGGTATTACCTGAACATCGACATGTTTGGTAAGGACCTAGCTTTGGCTCGTCAACAGTTCCTTTGCCACCTACGCCGCCACACCGCGAGCCTGAAGGGTCACGTGATGTGTCAGATGTTCCTGGACCCCCCACTTTGGAAACCTATGGCTGACTTCTGCCGCCAAACCCTGCAAGTGGAGCTGGTGAAGGAATACACAGAGCAGTGTGTTGTGGAGTCAGATGTCATGTAGCTGCAGCTTGTCGACTGGTCCAGGAGCAGGAAAAGGGGGATAAAGAGGAAACATTAGGTCAAGTATATCTAAAGAAAAAACGAGTCAAAGTGAAGGAAACAGATGACCGGAGGAAACTCTAACAGACCCAACCCCAGATATGTTAAACTGAAACAAGAAATGCTTCCCCCTTAGAAATCCCTACTTCGAAATCACTACTTAGAAGAAATCACCATTTAGCAACAGGGGAACAATTCTGAGAAAGAAAAACTGGTCTGAGGCTATGCTAGATTTGCAATACTGTAGGTTTTCATTTAACAATTCACTAACATATGACTACGGATGAGGAAAGGCTTTAGTCAAGTTTGAAGTTGGAGAGCCTTCTCACAACTTTTTCATTCACTCACCGTTAGCATGTAACTGATTTCATGTACACAAATACTATTATTTGTTGGGAAAAATGCAAGCAGGCATAGAGTAGTTATGTTTTTCCTTCTTTTGTAAATACTAGGGATACAAGTATGTACACACGCTGAGCGGGATTATTAAGTCTGCACATCTCTAAGGCACTTTATGAAACCAATACAGACAGCTTGTTTTGACTCAAGCAAAAAGGAAGAATTTGGGATGAATTTCGAGCTCGTCACTCTGAAACATCAGTGAGGAGCTAGCTACCAAGACATCTCTGAAACATCTGTGAGGAGCTAGCTACCAACACACCTCTGAAACATCAGTGAGGAGCTAGCTATCAATACATCTCTGAAACATCAGCGAGGAGCTAGCTACCAACACACCTCTGAAACATCAGTGAGGAGCTAGCTACCAAGACATCTCTGAAACATCAGTGAGGAGCTAGCTACCAACACACCTCTGAAACATCAGTGAGGAGCTAGCTACCAACACATCTCTGAAACATCAGTGAGGAGCTAGCTACCAACACACCTCTGAAACATCTGTGAGGAGCTAGCTACCAACACATCTCTGAAACATCAGTGAGGAGCTAGCTACCAAAACACCTTTGAAACATCAGTGAGGAGCTAGCTACCAAGACATCTCTGAAACATCAGTGAGGAGCTAGCTACCAACACACCTCTGAAACATCAGTGAGGAGCTAGCTACCAACACATCTCTGAAACATCAGTGATGAGCTAGCTACCAACACATCTCTGAAACATCTGTGAGGACCTAGCTACCAGCACATCTCTGAAACATCAGTGAGGAGCTAGCTACCAACACATCTCTGAAACATCAGTGAGGAGCTAGCTACCAACACATCTCTGAAACATCAGTGAGGAGCTAGCTACCAACACACCTCTGAAACATCAGTGAGGAGCTAGCTACCAACTTACCTCTGTAACATCAGTGAGGAGCTAGCTACCAACACACCTCTGCAACATCAGTGAGGAGCTAGCTACCAACACACCTCTGAAACATCAGTGAGGAGCTAGCTACCAACACACCTCTGAAACATCAGTGAGGAGCTAGCTACCAACACACCTCTGAAACATCAGTGAGGAGCTAGCTACCAACACACCTCTGAAACATCAGTGAGGAGCTAGCTACCAACACACCTCTGAAACATCAGTGAGGAGCTAGCTACCAACACACCTCTGAAACATCAGTGAGGAGCTAGCTACCAACACCTCTGAAACATCAGTGAGGAGCTAGCTACCAACACACCTCTGAAACATCAGTGAGGAGCTAGCTATCAACACACCTCTGAAACATCATTGAGGAGCTAGCTACCAACACACCTCTGAAACATCAGTGAGGAGCTAGCTACCAACACACCTCTGAAACACAACATGAATAACACTTTTCAATGCAATTAACAGGCTTATTCATAACTGCTGACACGTTATCTTTTTGAACTTGCTATAATTATGTTGCTAGTTTTTTTTCCTTTTCACTCAACCTGAAAGCTGCAGTAAAAGTGTAAATGATAATATATTAAGAGATAGAGCTGTTTGAAAATAGATTATTGTTAAAGTGCTTATTGCTGTAGATTTGGACTATAACTGTAACTGAAACACTTACAATGTCCTTTGGAAAATACCCACTGTTCAGTTCGACGGCAGGCTCTACATGTTGGGAATTAATGTTAAATATTATATTTTAGATAATAATAATCAGTAATATTACCTGGTATTAGCCTTTTAATATATTTTCCCAGTGATTAAGTACAAGTCAAGTTTGCAGTCATCGTTCACTATCAGAGAAGGTTCAGCTTTATTATTAAATACCATGAAATCCAGCTTCCAGGCTTTTAGGCCTTATTTACCTGTCTGATTTATCTCTCCGATGCTCTGCAGCCTGCCTAGTGAGCTGACACGTGTTATAACATGCGTTATGACTCGCCTTAGCTGTGACGCAGCTTCATATTAACTTATATTAGCTTAAATTACTTAGAAGTACTTAAACACTGTTCAGCAGTTATAGCACTAGACATGTACTCTGCAAGTGTTCCCAAGGAGAAGACATGACACTCCTCAACTAGTGTTGTCCTCAACCACCGGGCAGCGCTGAAGAGCAAAGATGATCAAGCAAAATAATGACCCAGCATTTTACAGCACTTCAACTCGATGAGAGTGAATGATACTGAGTTTACCACATAAAAACATAAAAGAAGTGACATTATTTATCCAGTAGAAACACCATTTCATAGCTCCTAAAAAGAAGTAAAAAAGGACTCCTTGGATGACAACATATTAGTTGTCCACAAATTCTCAGCTTTCCTACAACCAATACCAATAATATATATATATATATACACACACACACACACACACACACACACACACACACACACACACGTGTATATATATATATATATATATATATATATATATATATATATATATATAGGTACTAGTTGGCATTTGTATCTGTGTAGAGCCCGGCTTTTGCAGCTTGTGGGCGGTTTGGCAAGATGTTTGAGGACTGGGTATCCTGGTTGCTGCTGTCACTGTAATAGTTAGGGATTTGGACTATGCATGGCATCAGTGTGTCATAGTCCAACACACATTACCCTGCTCAGTCCTGGAGAAACAGATGTCCAGGACCGGGTGGCTAGCATGGCTTCATTTCACCTTTATGCCCAGTAATGCACTTAATAGAAGGACTATCTAGAAGTCTTGAGCTGGAACATGGACGATAGTCTTGTTTGATCTGATGTCCACATCTGAGAGACATATGGTCACATAAACTGATCAGCTGCCCCTTCTCCCCTTCACATGCATCTGACATAGCGTTCTGGGAATATGTCTAGTTTGTAATGGTTTCCAGGTTTCCTTGCCAGGATGCAGTGGCGCTGGAAGTTCCCAATGTGACTTTTTATACATGCCTGACCTACATTTATGCACTTTGCTCTGAAAAATGATGGGCAAGGCGAACAAATCTACACTGTATGCAATGGCATTTCTTCCTTAGATGAGGCGACCTTCAGTCGCTACCAGCTAGCTACACGTGTCCCTGTAGCTGTTGTCGTATACACATTGAAGTTGCAAACAGCTGAATGGAAACACGAAATCTTGACGAGGAAAAAAAGAAATCGTAAAAACCGTGCGTGCTAAAGGAGGCGCAGTCAGTGGTTGGTGCTAGTACAGGGAAACTTTACTTTCGACTTCCTTCACATAGACGTAGTCTTGTGGCCTCCTGCTCGCGGGGAGATTATGTTCTTCCGTTCTTGCACAGCGCCAGTACAGAGGCAGAGGGCGCAGTGTAACACCTTGGTGTTGTACTGGTGATGTGGTATGTGCTGCACCCACTCTGCTCCGCAGGAACCCTGAGTGTACAGTCTTCAGACGTTTGTTTCAACGTTTATGTAACGTTTGGATGGAAACATGGCTCCTGTGCCCTCGGGGTTAAGTTGCAGTTGCAGACATGTAGTTGCAGACATGGCATGATGACGTCATCTTCTCCTCCTGCGGCTGTTGGCGTGCTGTTCTCTCTGACTTCTGGCTGCGTATCAGAGCATCATAAAGTATTGTATGTTTAAGTATCTCACTGGGCCTAATCTGGTGTAACCTTCCCTTGTTGCCTCAGAGCACACAAAACAGGCCGACTTCCAGACGTCAGTGATTAACTGGGGTATGGATGTTGACAGGCTCTTCATCTCTTGTAGCGCAGCGGGCTGAAACGTGGAAAGGTGGTTTTCATACAGCTTCATGGGCCGATTCTGCTACGCTGTGCTGTGCTGCATCACCAGCAGCTTCTTACCTTTACAAACTGCCCTGCATTTCACTGGAACGTCTGTGTTTTCCCTTTCCCCCCTTTCCTTCCGAGTTAGCCCAGCAGCAGGGAAGGCCACTGGAACGCCTGTGCTTTCCCTCCCCCCCCCTTTCCTTCCGAGTTAGCCCAGCAGCAGGGAAGGCCACTGGAACGCCTGTGCTTTCCCTCCCCCCCCCTTTCCTTCCGAGTTAGCCCAGCAGCAGGGAAGGCCACTGGAACGCCTGTGCTTTCCCTTTCCCCCCCCTTTCCTTCCGAGTTAGCCCAGCAGCAGGGAAGGCCACTGGAACGCCTGTGTTTTCCCTCCCCCCTTTCCTTCCGAGTTAGCCCAGCAGCAGGGAAGGCCACTGGAACCCCTGTGCTTTCCCTTTCCCCCCCCTTTCCTTCCGAGTTAGTCCAGCAGCAGGGAAGGCCACTGGAACGCCTGTGTTTTCCCTCCCCCCTTTCCTTCCGAGTTAGCCCAGCAGCAGGGAAGGCCACTGGAACGCCTGTGTTTTCCCTCCCCCCTTTCCTTCCGAGTTAGCCCAGCAGCAGGGAAGGCCACTTGAACGCCTGTGTTTTCCCTTTCCCCCCTTTCCTTCCGAGTTAGCCCAGCAGCAGGGAAGGCCTCTGGAACGCCTGTGCTTTCCCTTTCCCCCCCCTTTCCTTCCGAGTTAGTCCAGCAGCAGGGAAGGCCACTGGAACGCCTGTGTTTCCCCCCCCCCTTTCCTTCCGAGTTAGCCCAGCAGCAGGGAAGGCCACTGGAACACCTGTGCTTTCCCTTCCCCCCCCCCTTTCCTTCCGAGTTAGTCCAGCAGCAGGGAAGGCCACTGGAACGCCTGTGTTCCCCCCCCCCCTTTCCTTCCGAGTTAGTCCAGCAGCAGGGAAGGCCACTGGAACGCCTGTGCTTTCCCTCCCCCCCCCTTTCCTTCCGAGTTAGCCCAGCAGCAGGGAAGGCCACTGGAACGCCTGTGCTTTCCCTCCCCCCCCTTTCCTTCCGAGTTAGCCCAGCAGCAGGGAAGGCCACTGGAACGCCTGTGTTTTCCCTCCCCCCTTTCCTTCCGAGTTAGCCCAGCAGCAGGGAAGGCCACTGGAACACCTGTGTTTTCCCTTTCCCCCCTTTCCTTCCGAGTTAGCCCAGCAGCAGGGAAGGCCACTGGAACGCCTGTGCCTTCCCTTTCCCCCCCCTTTCCTTCCGAGTTAGTCCAGCAGCAGGGAAGGCCACTGGAACGCCTGTGTTCCCCCCCCCTTTCCTTCCGAGTTAGTCCAGCAGCAGGGAAGGCCACTGGAACGCCTGTGTTTTCCCTTTCCCCCCTTTCCTTCCGAGTTAGCCCAGCAGCAGGGAAGGCCACTGGAACGCCTGTGCTTTCCCCCCCCCCCTTTCCTTCCGAGTTAGCCCAGCAGCAGGGAAGGCCACTGGAACGCCTGTGTTTTCCCTCCCCCCTTTCCTTCCGAGTTAGCCCAGCAGCAGGGAAGGCCACTGGAACGCCTGTGTTTTCCCTTTCCCCCCTTTCCTTCCGAGTTAGCCCAGCAGCAGGGAAGGCCACTGGAACGCCTGTGTTTTCCCTCCCCCCTTTCCTTCCGAGTTAGCCCAGCAGCAGGGAAGACCACTGGAACGTCTGTGTTTTCCCTTTCCCCCCTTTCCTTCCGAGTTAGCCCAGCAGCAGGGAAGGCCACTGGAACGCCTGTGTTTTCCCTCCCCCCTTTCCTTCCGAGTTAGCCCAGCAGCAGGGAAGGCCACTGGAACGCCTGTGCTTTCCCTCCCCCCCCTTTCCTTCCGAGTTAGCCCAGCAGCAGGGAAGACCACTGGAACGTCTGTGTTTTCCCTTTCCCCCCTTTCCTTCCGAGTTAGCCCAGCAGCAGGGAAGGCCACTGGAACGCCTGTGTTTTCCCTCCCCCCTTTCCTTCCGAGTTAGCCCAGCAGCAGGGAAGGCCACTGGAACGCCTGTGCTTTCCCTCCCCCCCCTTTCCTTCCGAGTTAGCCCAGCAGCAGGGAAGGCCACTGGAACGCCTGTGTTTTCCCTCCCCCCCCCCTTTCCTTCCGAGTTAGTCCAGCAGCAGGGAAGGTTCACTGGAACGCCTGTGTTTTCCCTTTCCCCCCTTTCATTCCGAGTTAGTCCAGCAGCAGGGAAGACCACTGGAACGCCTGTGTTTTCCCTCCCCCCCCCCTTTCCTTCCGAGTTAGTCCAGCAGCAGGGAAGGCCACTGGAACACCTGTGCCCCCCCCCTTTCCTTCCGAGTTAGTCCAGCAGCAGGGAAGGCCACTGGAACGCCTGTGTTTTCCCTTTCCCCCCTTTCCTTTCGAGTTAGTCCAGCAGCAGGGAAGGCCACTGGAACGCCTGTGTTTTCCCTTTCCCCCCTTTCCTTTCGAGTTAGTCCAGCAGCAGGGAAGGCCACTGGAACGCCTGTGCTTTCCCTTTCCCCCCTTTCCTTCCGAGTTAGTCCAGCAGCAGGGAAGGCCACTGGAATGCCTGTGCTCCCCCCCCTTTCCTTCCGAGTTAGTCCAGCAGCAGGGAAGGCCACTGGAACGCCTGTGCTTTCCCGTTCCCCCCCTTTCCTTCCGAGTTAGCCCAGCAGCAGGGAAGGCCACTGGAACGCCTGTGCTTTCCCTCCCCCCCCCTTTCCTTCCGAGTTAGCCCAGCAGCAGGGAAGGCCACTGGAACGCCTGTGCTTTCCCTCCCCCCCCTTTCCTTCCGAGTTAGCCCAGCAGCAGGGAAGGCCACTGGAACGCCTGTGTTTTCCCTCCCCCCTTTCCTTCCGAGTTAGCCCAGCAGCAGGGAAGGCCACTGGAACACCTGTGTTTTCCCTTTCCCCCCTTTCCTTCCGAGTTAGCCCAGCAGCAGGGAAGGCCACTGGAACGCCTGTGCCTTCCCTTTCCCTCCCCTTTCCTTCCGAGTTAGTCCAGCAGCAGGGAAGGCCACTGGAACGCCTGTGTTCCCCCCCCCTTTCCTTCCGAGTTAGTCCAGCAGCAGGGAAGGCCACTGGAACGCCTGTGTTTTCCCTTTCCCCCCTTTCCTTCCGAGTTAGCCCAGCAGCAGGGAAGGCCACTGGAACGCCTGTGCTTTCCCCCCCCCTTTCCTTCCGAGTTAGCCCAGCAGCAGGGAAGGCCACTGGAACGCCTGTGTTTTCCCTCCCCCCTTTCCTTCCGAGTTAGCCCAGCAGCAGGGAAGGCCACTGGAACGCCTGTGTTTTCCCTTTCCCCCCTTTCCTTCCGAGTTAGCCCAGCAGCAGGGAAGGCCACTGGAACGCCTGTGTTTTCCCTCCCCCCTTTCCTTCCGAGTTAGCCCAGCAGCAGGGAAGACCACTGGAACGTCTGTGTTTTCCCTTTCCCCCCTTTCCTTCCGAGTTAGCCCAGCAGCAGGGAAGGCCACTGGAACGCCTGTGTTTTCCCTCCCCCCTTTCCTTCCGAGTTAGCCCAGCAGCAGGGAAGGCCACTGGAACGCCTGTGCTTTCCCTCCCCCCCCTTTCCTTCCGAGTTAGCCCAGCAGCAGGGAAGGCCACTGGAACGCCTGTGTTTCCCCCCCCCCCTTTCCTTCCGAGTTAGTCCAGCAGCAGGGAAGGTTCACTGGAACGTCTGTGTTTTCCCTTTCCCCCCTTTCATTCCGAGTTAGTCCAGCAGCAGGGAAGACCACTGGAACGCCTGTGTTTTCCCTCCCCCCCCCCTTTCCTTCCGAGTTAGTCCAGCAGCAGGGAAGGCCACTGGAACACCTGTGCCCCCCCCTTTCCTTCCGAGTTAGTCCAGCAGCAGGGAAGGCCACTGGAACGCCTGTGTTTTCCCTTTCCCCCCTTTCCTTTCGAGTTAGTCCAGCAGCAGGGAAGGCCACTGGAACGCCTGTGTTTTCCCTTTCCCCCCTTTCCTTTCGAGTTAGTCCAGCAGCAGGGAAGGCCACTGGAACGCCTGTGCTTTCCCTTTCCCCCCTTTCCTTCCGAGTTAGTCCAGCAGCAGGGAAGGCCACTGGAATGCCTGTGCTCCCCCCCCTTTCCTTCCGAGTTAGTCCAGCAGCAGGGAAGGCCACTGGAACGCCTGTGCTTTCCCGTTCCCCCCCTTTCCTTCCGAGTTAGCCCAGCAGCAGGGAAGGCCACTGGATAGCCTGTGCTCCCCCCCCCACCCCCGTTTCCTTCTGAGTTAGTCCAGCAGCAGGGAAGGCCACTGGAACGCCTGTGCTCCCCCCCCGCTTTCCTTCCGAAGTTAGTCCCGCAGCAGGGAAGGCCACTAGAACGCCTGTGCTTTCCCTCCCCCCCCTTTCCTTCCGAGTTAGCCCAGCAGCAGGGAAGGCCACTGGAACGCCTGTGCTTCCCCCCCCCCTTTCCTTCCGAGTTAGTCCCGCAGCAGGGAAGGCCACTGGAATGCCTGTGTTTTCCCTTTCCCCCCTTTCCTTCCGAGTTAGTCCAGCAGCAGGGAAGGCCGCTGGAACGCCTGTGCTTTCCCTTTCCCCCCTTTCCTTCCGAGTTAGTCCAGCAGCAGGGAAGGCCACTGGAATGCCTGTGCCCCCCCCCCTTTCCTTCCGAGTTAGTCCAGCAGCAGGGAAGGCCACTGGAACGCCTGTGCTTTCCCTTTCCCCCCCTTTCCTTCCGAGTTAGCCCAGCAGCAGGGAAGGCCACTGGAACACCTGTGTTCCCCCCCCCTTTCCTTCTGAGTTAGTCCAGCAGCAGGGAAGGCCACTGGAACGCCTGTGCTTTCCCTCCCCCCCCTTTCCTTCCGACTTAGTCCAGCAGCAGGGAAGGCCACTGGAACGTCTGTGTTTTCCCTTTCCCCCCTTTCATTCCGAGTTAGTCCAGCAGCAGGGAAGACCACTGGAACGCCTGTGCTTTCCCTTTCCCCCCCTTTCCTTCCGAGTTAGCCCAGCAGCAGGGAAGGCCACTGGAACACCTGTGTTCCCCCCCCCTTTCCTTCTGAGTTAGTCCAGCAGCAGGGAAGGCCACTGGAACGCCTGTGCTTTCCCTCCCCCCCCTTTCCTTCCGACTTAGTCCAGCAGCAGGGAAGGCCACTGGAACGCCTGTGCTTTCCCCCCCCCCCCCTTTCCTTCCGAGTTAGCCCAGCAGCAGGGAAGGTGCAGGGAGGAAGCTTCCTCCACGTGACCGTGACCTGCCGGTCCGTTGGCTTGGTCATTCTGTTCAGTCACCAGCAGCACAAACGATCTCTCGAGACTTTCAAGCCCTTCAGTTCCCCTCCAGGACGTCACGCCGGAAACAACAGCCGAGCCCCGAACAAGGCAGCTTCCGCTGAGCAGCCACTGAGTTGGTCAGCAAAGGGGGCGGGGCCAGCAGTACTGTCAGCCAGTCACAGTAGAGGCTCGTGAATAAGTTACTATGATGCTAATAACTCAACACCTGTTTCCTTAGAGGTGCGCGTGGCGCACCGGAAATAAAACGACCTTTGGTGAAAAAGTGTGACGTGTTTCATACACGTGCAGTTTGTATGACGCAGTCGAACAGCAGGGACAGCCTCGTGTCAGGCCACGCGGCAGCGGACACCGACGCGCACGGCGCTGTTTCAGGGTGTCAGTTGCTGCACAGCTCAACGTGTCACGCTGAGTTGAGGACGCGCGTGAGGGCTTATTCCTTATTTTACAAACTGCTTGTCCTCGTGGCAAACTCACGAAGACGCCACGAGGCAAGAGACATGCAGCGATGATGAAGAGCAGAGCGGAAGTAAGACCAAACATGACACAACGAAAGGGTCGGTGTGCGCGTGTGTGTCTGCATGTGTGTGCGTGTGCGTGTGTGTAAGTCTTACGACCTGATACTCGTTGCAGCTTTGCTTTTTAAAAGGGACCTGTTGGGCTGTGTGAGAGAGGGAAAGAGAGGGAAGAAAGAGAAAGAGAGAAATAATGGGAAGAAAGAGGGAGGAGAGGGAAGAAACGGAACGAATGGGAAGAAAGAAGGAAAGGAAGGAGAGGGAAGAAAGGGAAAGAGAGGAGGGGGAAGAAAGGGAAAGAGAGGAGGGGGAAGAAAGGGAAAGAGAGGAGGGGGAAGAAAGGGAAAGAATGGGAAGGAAAGAGGAAGGGCAAGGGAAGAAAGAGGGAAAGAGAGGGAAGACAGGGAAGAGAGGGAAGAAAGGGAAAGAGAGGAGGGGGAACAAAGGGAAAGAGAGGAGGGGGAAGAAAGGGAAAGAGAGGGAAGGAAAGAGGAAGGGCAAGGGAAGAAAGAGGGAAAGAGAGGGAAGACAGGGGAAGGAAGAGGGAAAGAGGGAAGAATGAGGGAAAGAGAGGGAAGATGGGAAAGAGAAGGAAGAAAGCGGGAAGGAAGAGGGAAGAAGGCGATAATGAACATGTTGTTTGTTAGTTTGGATGCCTGACGCACCACAACTGTAAAAAACAGTTCATACACAGCCACATGTTTTGTTACTTTTCTGTTCATAGAGCAGATACATTGTACAGATTTTAACAAGTCATTATTTCCTATCAATAATCATGGTCCCGTTCTCTGCCCTGTTCAGGCATTTTTGGATTTCAAAGGTGAAAAGATGGGGCTGTTAGGTGTTTAACTTGGCTAAAAGAAGCAAACCAACGGAAGAGCCCAATGAAACGAACATAGAAAGCCTTCCCACATAACTTCCTGTAAGGAATCATGCACATGATCTGTGGATGGTGTCATCATCTCTCTCACACTACGGTCTGAGTCCCTGCACAACACAAAGCCTCTCCTCTGAAGTGCTGTGGAAATGTAAGTCTAGAATCTAACAAAGGAAGCCCAGTGATGCAACATGGCTCTGGTCACAGAACAGCATGTCAATCTTCCCTGAGTTGGGAGAAGGTGTCTGCTTGTGTGTCTTTACTTTGGCCTGTCATTATTGTCACTGTGGCTACATGGAAAATGTGCAAAGTGCTACACAAATGTATGACAGCATTTGTGTAGCGACGCTACGTGCTAACTAATTACATGACTCTGCTGTGATTGTATCTTCCTTCCAAGTGCTGTAACTCATGTTTATCCTACCCAATGCAGCTTATTCTTGCAATTTTGTACAAAAAAAATCTGAAAGGTTCTGAAAATGTAATTGTTATATGCACTTTAAGTACAACAACAGACAATCATATGCAATACACCACACAGGTTCCAGATGCATCACCTCCACACACCCAAATCCTGGATAGACAAACCATTAGTTGGGGAAGATTTCACTGCTGCACAGGCGTGGAGGTAGAGTCCTCTGTGACACCAGACGTGGTCATTCAGTTGTCTGATTCCAACTTCCACCAACGGTTTTGATCAAATGCCCCTCTGCTGGGTCCCTCTGCAGCTTATCCAAAGCCAGCAGGCCTGCTTTTGTAACATGTCATCTTGTCAGGCTTTCTGGAGAGGTAAAACACACATTACACTGCCCTGGTGAGGCAGCATTATACTTCCATGTTGGCTCTAATTTTTCCGCTATACCAAAGACTTCATGACGAGCTGGCAGGTATCACAGAAGGGCATGTGCAGTGCTCTCAAGCCATCATGTTACTGAGGCGTCCCTCTGAGAAATATTGCCTTGCTTTAGCAAGCAGGAGACAAAGCTTCCCAAGTAAAGTACTCCTCTGAATTGGTTATAATATGCTTCAATACCAACTGGAAGATGGCAGTGGCTGGGGTTCTTATTTAACCCCTATCCTGGTGATTTCGACACCTATAGTGATTGCCTTGTAATTGTAGAATTTGCCCTGGTCACTGGTCATTGGCTGTATATGACCTGACTCAGAAAGAGCCGAGCTGCATTACGCGGAGCCGACCCACCGTCACCACTATCAGCAGATGCAACTTAATGACCAAGTTTGAACGAGAGTATGTTGTAATCCACCTGATGCAGGGTCACATGGAACATGTCACAACAACATCCTTCACCCTCGTCTCAAAGCTAACAACAAAACAATGGAGACAGGGAGCGAAGGGTCAGTCAAGCGTGTTGTTGGTTTCGTGTGGCCCAGCAGCCCTGGTCCACATCACAGCTGCACGCTTTGGTCAAGAGCCTCTCTTCTGAAAATAGACCTACTGTATCGAATCAAACTATTTCACTGAATAGTCAATGAAATAAGTTGGCAGTAGCCAAAAATGAAGGAAAAGATGGATAATTTGTGCTTCTGTGGTCTACGACCTAATTGGCTTGTATTCATTAGACATCAGTTGTAGATCCTGTATTTTGGTATTTTAATACTATAGCTGCAAAACAAACAGTTGCTGCAAAATTTGGGGGACAAGGTGCTTTTCAGCTGGCCGGTGCTAATGTGCAAAGTCCTCTGCAGAAATATAGGACGCATTACTCTATACCATGAAGAACACAAACAGTACGGAAGTGAGGCTTCTTGCTGCACATTCAGCTGTCCTGCTGTGAAGGGATGAATTCATTTATGATGCCTTTCCAAGGCATTTGTTTCTAAAGGAAAATGTCAGATTCTTCTCTTTATTTTTAATAGTTTTCTGATTTACCCAACTTTTCTGCTTATTCTCAAGCGGATAATTTGAAAGGAAGGTTTTAATATATAAAAAATGGGATAATATTGTGTATTATATACAATATCTTGTTAACTTTTTATTTATTGATTCACTTTTCCAGAAGAAAGAAAACAAATAGCAATTGTTTTGAGAGAGATGCAAAACTATTTTAATACAACAATATCTTTTTAAACAAAACCTTACACTCTATGGAAGGTGTGTTGGATGTGTTGTCATTTTTCATTGTTGCAACATGTATTTGAATAGGTTTGGGGAGGAAGTTGGGGCTCTGATACATGTGTGGCTAGGTTTACATCCGATATGCTGACATCCACATAAAGACACACGGATTCAAGGCTTGCTCCCAAAAGACAAATGATGCTCCGACCAGGACCGACTTTCTCCAAAACCTGTTGGTGATCGAATGTTTTTGCTTGAAGAAAAAGAAAAATCCCTAGTGAAAGATATACTGAACCCTGACATTCTGCTGAAACATACTAGCTAGATATTAAAATGTTTAGGACATCTTATGTCATGAATCCAGCCGCAGTAAGGTGGATATAATTATAATGTGATGATAACATCAGTTATAATCAGTAGCGACCTTTACTGCAGACCTCAAATCACCTCAAAGTTGGTGTTGAAGCAGTTTAGAGATGGACTACTCATTATAAGTCATGTGTCTTTGCACACTTCAAGCATTTACATGAAGTAGAACTTAATCTTTGTTGTACTTATCACATCTATGTTCAAGTGTTTATGAAATATTAAAGCTATAACTGCTGGTGAAGAGCCTTCTTAACAACAGACTAACATCCCCCTTCTTGGAAACTCACAACTAGTGTGTGTACCCTGCATATAAACTCAACCCTATTTAAAGGGAGTGGTACGTTACACAATAGAAGCAGAAAGACCTTGTTATAGTCACGTGCAGCGGCCCAGCACACGTTTATTCCTGCTTCTCCAAACTTCCAGAGCAGTTACTGAGGCAGGTAGTAATAGCAGAGGCACTTACAAGTTAGCCATGCAAATAAATCATCGTTATGTTAGTGTAAAGGATCATTATGTTGGTGTAAATCATAATTATGTTGGTGTAAACCATCATACTGTTAGTGTAAAGGCATCATGTTAGTGTAAAGCATCGTTATGTTGGTGTAAAGCATCATAATGTTAGTGTAAAGCGTCGTTATGTTGGTGTAAAGCATCATACTGTTAGTGTAAAGCATCATGTTAGTGTAAAGCATCGTTATGTTGGTGTAAAGCATCATAATGTTAGTGTAAAGCGTCGTTATGTTGGTGTAAAGTACCGTTATGTTAGTGTAAAGTATCGTTATATTAGTGTAAAGCATCGTTATGTTAGTGTAAAGTATCGTTATATAAGTGTAAAGCATCATTATGTTGGTGTAAAGCATCATTATGTTGGTGTAAAGCATCATTATGTTGGTATAAAGCATCGTTATGTTGGTGTAAAGCATCATTATGTTAGTGTAAAGCATCATTATGTTAGTGTAAAGCATCGTTATGTTAGTGTAAATAATCGTTATGTTGGTGTAAAGCATCGTTATGTTGGTATAAAGCATCGTTATGTTGGTGTAAAGCATCGTTATGTTAGTGTAAAGCATCGTTATGTTGGTGTAAAGCATCGTTATGTTGGTGTAAAGCATCGTTATGTTGGTGTAAAGCATCGTTATGTTAGTGTAAAGTATCGTTATGTTGGTGTAAAGCATCGTTATGTTGGTGTAAAGCATCGTTATGTTGGTGTAAAGCATCGTTATGTTGGTGTAAAGCATCATTATGTTGGTATAAAGCATCGTTATGTTGGTGTAAAGCATCGTTATGTTGGTGTAAAGCATCATTATGTTTGTGTAAAGCATCGTTATGTTGGTGTAAAGCATCGTTATATTGGTGTAAAGCATCGTTATGTTGGTGTAAAGCATCGTTATGTTAGTGTAAAGCATCGTTATGTTGGTGTAAAGCATCGTTATGTTAGTGTAAAGTATCGTTATGTTGGTGTAAAATATCGTTATGTTGGTGTAAAGCATCGTTATGTTGGTGTAAAGCATCGTTATGTTGGTGTAAAGCATCGTTATGTTGGTGTAAAGCATCATTATGTTGGTGTAAAGCATCGTTATGTTGGTGTAAAGCATCATTATGTTAGTGTAAAGCATCGTTATGTTAGTGTAAAGTATCATTATGTTGGCATAAAGCATCGTTATGTTAGTGTAAAGCATCGTTATGTTGGTGAAAAGCATCGTTATGTTGGTGTAAAGCATCGTTTTGTTGGTGTAAAGCATCATAATGTTAGTGTAAAGCGTCGTTATGTTAGTGTAAAGCATCGTTATGTTGGTGTAAAGCATCATAATGTTAGTGTACAGCGTCGTTATGTTAGTGTAAAGCATCGTTATGTTGGTGTAAAGCATCATACTGTTAGTGTAAAGCATCATAATGTTAGTGTAAAGCATCATAATGTTAGTGTAAAGCGTCGTTATGTTAGTGTAAAGCATCGTTATGTTGGTGTAAAGCATCATACTGTTGGTGTAAAGCATCATAATGTTAGTGTAAAGCATCGTTATGTTGGTGTAAAGCATCGTTATGTTAGTTTAAAGCATCGTTATGTTGGTGTAAAGCATCGTTATGTCGGTATAAAGCATCGTTATGTTGGTGTAAAGCATCATAATGTTAGTGTAAAGCATCGTTATGTTGGTGTAAAGCATCGTTATGTTAGTTTAAAGCATCGTTATGTTGGTGGAAAGCATCGTTATATTGGTGTAAAGCATCATTATGTTGGTGTAAAGCATTGTTATGTTGGTGTAAAGCATCGTTATGTTGGTGTAAAGCATCGTTATGTTGGTGTAAAGCATCATTATGTTGGTGTAAAGCATCGTTATGTTGGTGTAAAGCATCGTTATATTGGTGTAAAGCATCATTATGTTACTGTAAAGCATCGTTATGTTGGTGTAAAGCATCGTTATATTAGTGTAAAGCATCGTTATGTTGGTGTAAAGCATCGTTATGTTAGTGTAAAGCATCATTATATTAGTGTAAAGCATCGTTATGGTGGTGTAAAGCATCGTTATGTTGGTGTAAAGCATCATTATGTTGGTGTAAAGCATTGTTATGTTGGTGTAAAGCATCGTTATGTTAGTGTAAAGCATCATTATGTTAATTAAAAGCATCGTTATGTTGGTGTAAAGCATCGTTATGTTGGTGTAAAGCATCGTTATGTTGGTGTAAAGCATCGTTATGTTGGTGTAAAGCATCATTATGTTGGTATAAAGCATCGTTATGTTGGTGTAAAGTATCGTTATGTTGGTGTAAAGCATCATTATGTTGGTGTAAAGCATCGTTATGTTGGTTTAAAGCATCGTTATGTTAGTTTAAAGCATCGTTATGTTGGTGTAAAGCATCGTTATGTTGGTATAAAGCATCGTTATGTTGGTGTAAAGCATCGTTATGTTGGTGTAAAGCATCATTATGTTGGTGTAAAGCATTGTTATGTTGGTGTAAAGCATCGTTATGTTAGTGTAAAACATCATTATGTTGGTGTAAAGCATCATTATGTTGGTATAAAGCATCGTCATGTTGGTGTAAAGTATCGTTATGTTGGTGTAAAGCATCATTATGTTGGTGTAAAACATCGTTATGTTGGTGTAAAGCATCGTTATGTTGGTGTAAAGTATCGTTATGTTGGTGTAAAGTATCGTTATGTTAGTTTAAAGCATCGTTATGTTGGTATAAAGCATCATTATGTTGGTGTAAAACATCATGAAGTTAGTGTAAAGCATCGTTATGTTGGTGTAAAGCATCGTTATGTTGGTATTAAGCATCGTTATGTTGGTGTAAAGCATCATGAAGTTAGTGTAAAGCATCGTTATGTTTGTGTAAAGCATCGTTATGTTGGTGTAAAGCATCGTTATGTTGGTGTAAAGCATCGTTATGTTGGTGTAAAGCATCATGAAGTTAGTGTAAAGCATCGTTATGTTGGTATAAAGCATCGTTATGTTGGTGTAAAGCATCATTATGTTGGTGTAAAACATCGTTATGTTGGTGTAAAGCATCGTTATGTTGGTGTAAAGCATCGTTATGTTGGTATAAAGCATCGTTATGTTGGTGTAAAGCATCGTTATGTTAGTGTAAAGCATCGTTATGTTGGTGTAAAGCATCGTTATGTTGGTGTAAAGCATCGTTATGTCGGTATAAAGCATCGTTATGTTGGTGTAAGGCATCGTTATGTTGGTGTAAAGCATCGTTATCTTAGTGTAAAGCATCATTATGTTGGTATAAAGCATCGTTATGTTGGTGTAAAGCATCATTATGTTGCTGTAAAGCATCGTTATGTTGGTGTAAAGCATCGTTATGTTGGTGTAAAGCATCGTTATGTTGGTGTAAAGCATCATTATATTGGTGTAAAGCATCGTTATGTTGGTGTAAAGCATCGTTATGTTAGTGTAAAGCATCGTTATGTTGGTGTAAAGCATCGTTATGTTGGTGTAAAGCATCGTTATGTTAGTGTAAAGCATCGTTATGTTGGTGTAAAGCATCGTTATGTTGGTGTAAAGCATCATTATATTGGTGTAAAGCATCGTTATGTTGGTGTAAAGCATCGTTATGTTGGTGTAAAGCATCGTTATGTTGGTGTAAAGCATCGTTATGTTGGTATAAAGCATCGTTATGTTAGTGTAAAGCATCGTTATGTCGGTATAAAGCATCGTTATGTTGGTGTAAAGCATCATTATGTTAGTTTAAAGCATCGTTATGTTGGTGTAAAGCATCGTTATGTTGGTGTAAAGCATCATTATGTTGGTGTAAAGCATCATTATGTTAGTTTAAAGCATCGTTATATTGGTGTAAAGCATCATTATGTTGGTATAAAGCATCGTTATGTTGGTGTAAAGCATTGTTATGTTGGTGTAAAGCATCGTTATGTTGGTGTAAAACATCGTTATGTTGGTGTAAAGCATTGTTATGTTGGTGTAAAGCATCATTATGTTGGTGTAAAGCATCATTATGTTGGTGTAAAGCATCATTATGTTAGTTTAAAGCATCGTTATGTTGGTGTAAAGCATCGTTATGTTGGTGTAAAGCATTGTTATGTTGGTGTAAAGCATCGTTATGTTGGTGTAAAGCATCATTATGTTAGTTTAAAGCATCGTTATGTTGGTGTAAAGCATCATTATATTGGTGTAAAGCATCGTTATGTTGGTGTAAAGCATCGTTATGTTGGTGTAAAGCATCATTATGTTGGTGTAAAGCATCATTATGTTAGTTTAAAGCATCGTTATGTTGGTGTAAAGCATCGTTATGTTGGTGTAAAGCATCGTTATGTTGGTGTAAAGCATCGTTATGTTGGTGTAAAGCATCATTATGTTAGTTTAAAGCATCGTTATGTTCGTGTAAAGCATCATTATATTGGTGTAAAGCATCGTTATGTTGGTGTAAAGCATCGTTATGTTGGTGTAAAGCATCATTATGTTGGTGTAAAGCATCGTTATGTTGGTGTAAATCTAGCCACAGTGGAAACATTAGATAACAATGGAAACACTACAAGTGTTTTTTTTAATTCTCATGTTTGTTTTGCTTGCCTTTAGATTAAATTGTGTAGCAGTAACTTGTACTTGTGTGCATTTTAAAGCAATAACTTGCTATAAATGTCCTTGATAATCTGGAAAAACACTGTAGGTGCCTTTATCAACAGCCCTGCAGCATTGTTGGACGCCTGGACTGTACTGAGTGTATTGTGCAGCAGGTTGTGTATGTGTGTGTGACATTGTCCTTATGGAGAAAAGTAGTAATGGAAACGCAGCACTTGTGTGTAAACTGCAGCAGCTTGTTAAGGAGTTCCCTCTGAACTGTGTGAAAACTGGAATCGTGGCTCCAGACCGCTTCCCCATGATGTGCCTACCGGTGTGTGTCGTCATATTGGTGTGTAGGTGATAGCAGCCTGTTTGCTGGCTGAGCCAGCCGTGCAGCAAGTTATGACAACACAGGTGGACATTTTAGACTAAACAGCTTGGATATTTTTTAGAAAGTGTCTGTTGATTTATTGTTTTAACCCCCGCCCACACACACATCCCCACACACATACCTACCCACCCACCCACACACACACACACTCAAAATTAAAGACTTTTTCTTTGTCTTAATCAACATTTCAAAAACAGTAATAACAAATGCATGGTTGAATTTCAGTCCATAAGGGTCAAAGAGCTAAGTGTGTGTTTAAGCGTTAAAATGTCTTGATGCGTGCTCAATAATCCAGGTAAGGAAATCGCAGAGAGGTGAATCAGTTTGTCTGCACACAGCGGCCACTGAGAGAAACGTTTCATCATCATCTAAGTGAGCTCTTCAGTCTCATCAATGGCACTTAGATGAAACGTTTCTCTCAGTGGACGTTGTGTCCAGATGAACTCATTCTACTTTCTTTGGTATTCCAGCGTTAACTTAAAAGAAAACAATAATAAGTAAAAAAATAAAACAATGTGAGGTGGTGGGATGTGTGTATTTTACAGGAACAAAACAAACACACTATTTTTCCATACATTATTATATACATTAGTGTAAACATTGTTACACACAAATGGGTTTCGAAAAATATGATTAGAGTAAATTAGAATCATGAATTTTAGAGCTCTTTCAAAATATTGGTACGCTCAAAAATGGAGGCCCTATCATATTTTTTGAAACTAATTCAAGGGTGCTAAGTAGTGAAAATGTGATGCGGTAGCAGGGCAAAGTACAACCAGGACAGTGGCAAACGGTACTTGTGCCGAGGAAGCCTTATCATCAAATGAGTCGCATGACACAGGCACAATGCACAGTTTGCAAGCATGACAGCTGTTGTCTCTTTGTTATAACATCTAAAAGCATTGCTTCTTAAAATGCTGGTGCATTATGTCTCATATACTGCCTTGGATTAGTCTCCAAAAAATATAATTGGATCATTCCCATCACTTTTAAACCCCTGTGAATGAAAGGGAAGCCAAACTAAACCTTATAAAAACCATTAATCTGATCAGATTCATTGAAAGTCTGACTTGCGAGGTTATCATCTTCAGTATCACATCAAGAACACAATTATAGACACATCATCTTCATCAAAACGAAAATAAACAGTGGTTTTAAATCCCGGAACGCTAATGGGGTTGTATAATCTATCAAGCTGTCATTGAAATGTTGGCTTTTGTAATGTTACAGCTTAACTCTAGAAATGTTGGCTTTGGCAATGTTACCGCTTAACTCTAGAAATGTTGGCATTGGTAATGTTACCGCTTAACTCTAGAAATGTTGGCATTGGTAATGTTACCGCTTAACTCTAGAAATGTTGGCTTTGGTAATGTTAGAGCTTAACTCTAGAAATGACAGCTTTGGTCATTTTAGAGCTTAACTTTAGATATGTTGGCTTTGATAATGTTAGAGCTTAACTCTAGATATGCTGGCTTTCTTAGTGTTAGAGCTCAACTCTAAAAATGTTAGCTTTGGTAATGTTAGAGCTTAACTCTAGAAATGTTTGCTTTTGTAATATTAGAGCTTATCATTAGATATGTTTGCTTTTGTAATATTAGAGATTAACTCTAGAAATGTTGGCTTTGATCATGTTAGAGCTTAACTCTAGAAATGACAGCTTTGGTCATTTTAGAGCTTAACTATAGAAATGCTGGCTTTGGTAATGTTAGAGCTTAACTCTAGAAATGTTTGCTTTTGTAATATTAGAGCTCAATATTAGATATGTTGGCTTTGGTAATGTTAGAGCTTACCTCTAGAAATGTTTGCTTTTGTAATATTAGAGCTTAATAGTAGATATGTTGGCTTTGGTAATGTTAGAGCTTAACTCTAGAAATGTTGGCTTTGGTAATGTTAGAGCTTAACTCTAGAAATGTTGGCTTTGATAATGTTAGAGCTTAACTCTAGAAATGACAACTTTGGTCATTTTAGAGCTTAACTATAGAAATACTGGCTTTGGTAATGTTAGAGCTTACCTCTAGAAATGTTTGCTTTTGTAATATTAGAGCTTAATAGTAGATATGTTGGCTTTGGTAATGTTAGAGCTTAACTCTAGAAATGTTGGCTTTGGTAATGTTAGAGCTTAACTCTAGAAATGTTGGCTTTGATAATGTTAGAGCTTAACTCTAGAAATGACAACTTTGGTCATTTTAGAGCTTAACTATAGAAATACTGGCTTTGGTAATGTTAGAGCTTACCTCTAGAAATGTTTGCTTTTGTAATATTAGAGCTTAATAGTAGATATGTTGGCTTTGGTAATGTTAGAGCTTACCTCTAGAAATGTTTGCTTTTGTAATATTAGAGCTTAATAGTAGATATGTTGGCTTTGGTAATGTTAGAGCTTAACTCTAGAAATGTTGGCTTTGGTAATGTTAGAGCTTAACTCTAGAAATGTTGGCTTTGGTAATTTTAGAGCTTAATTCTAGAAATGTCGGCTTTGATAATGTTAGAGCTTAACTCTAGAAATGACAGCTTTGGTCATTTTAGAGCTTAACTATAGAAATGCTGGCCTTGGTAATGTTAGAGCTTACCTCTAGAAATGTTTGCTTTTGTAATATTAGAGCTTAATAGTAGATATGTTGGCTTTGGTAATGTTAGAGCTTAACTCTAGATATGTTGGCTTTGGTAATGTTAGAGCTTAACTGTAGATATGTTGGCTTTGGTAATGTTAGAGCTTACCTCTAAAAATGTTTGCTTTTGTAATGTTAGAGCTTAACTGTAGATATGTTGGCTTTGGTAGTGTTAGAGCTTAACTCTAGAAATGTTGGCTTTGGTAATGTTAGAGCTTAAGCCCAACCAGGGACTGTGATAGATACTGTACGACAGCTTCTACCCAGCTGTGAGCCAATGATAATTCAATTTAAAGAATTGAAATAACAGGTGACTAGTAACTGATAGATGGAGTGGATAATTAAGTATGCCAGAACCTTCATCAAACAATGAAGGCTGGTTTGGACAACTGAGGAAAGCATGAGGGGCTCACAATGAAGGCTAACTGAGGTTTGGGTGAGTAAACCAGAAGATGATCCAGGTGATGGAAGCTGCTCACACTGGAATTGGGAACGAACCCATGAGATAACTTGTGGAGCACTAACTGTCTAGTACCGGTGTGTGTGTGTGTGTGTGTGTGTGTGTGTGTGTGTGTGTGTGTGTGTGTGTGTGTGTGTGTGTGTGTGTGTGTGTGTGTGTGTGTGTGTGTGTGTGTGTGTGTGAGAGAGAGAGAGACCTGAGTTAATAAAAATCTCTGTCCTTGTCTTTTGTCTCTCTCCCCCCTTTTATCCCCTACATATTATATGTTTTGTTTTTTCATTTAAAAAGTAAGTGAATACTAATGTTGAGACTACCTACTCACATTCTGAAAAGGGAAAAAATGGGTTAAGAGCCAGAGGGAAGTGAAAGTGGGGGTGAGGTAGGGAGCTTTAAAGGCGGCAATGGCACATCCCAGCTTGTCTATCTATTAACTTCTAACTAAATTAGAAAAAAAGCAACCACTAAAAATGCTAGAACAAACCGATAAAAGCTGGAATGAACACAGAAATGGAAAATGGTGTTCAAAATGACAAAACACAATCAATAAAATGAACCAGCAAACACAAAGTTTGGCTTCAAAACACACAACATGAACAAATAGCCACCTAGTTAAGTGTTAGCAAAGAAGTTGGAAGACCTGCTGAATGGTGTGATGATCTTATTCAGGCTCTTGTACATGTGGCTACAATAAGGTCAAGCTGGAACGGAGCAGGAAAGCAGGTTGTGCACTGGGTGGTCCACTGAGTCCACCTTTCATGGACCATGATGGACCCGATGTGTGTCAGCAGCCCAGTACAGAGGTATCAGGATGTCTGCACACCAGGGTTGTTGACTGTAGGGTGTGCTTTACCCAGGGAGAAACAACAGCATAGACGCTCTCTCGCCAAGTGAAAAACAATGTGCTCTCGTTTTTTGATCGAATTTATCACCAGGCCAAGTAGTTTCACCACCCTACAGAAATGAGAAATGCTTTCGGCTCAAAAAATGTCATATATGCTTTGTTTTGTATTGAAGGATCATGTCTCCCCTATCAATAAGATGATGACATTTTCTGCACATGAAAACGCTCGTATACGCTGCCAGTTTGATCTGGGAATTCCTTTTAAGACAGAAAAGCCAGTCACATGAAAACCAGCGGACCCATTATAGAAGTCTGTCCACGGTCCCGGTGGAGGCCCTGGTGAAGCAGGGGGCCCTCTGCGGCACGGCTACATCATCACCATGCAGTGCTTTGTGTTTACATGGGTCACGGAAAGCTTTGCTGAATAAATGTGGGACATGTACGACATGGTGAAATGCCCCAGGATCGAGCTGTGTACCACATAGTATGTCAGTGATACAAGGAGCCACAATAGCAGAACTCAACCACCAAGGAAGCTGCATAACATGACCTGATGTGTTTTTGCTCACTTAATGTGCTGTGAATGAAAAATACTGCCTATCACAGCACATAAAGCATTCTGCTCCACTCATGTCTCTCCGTTCTCATGACAGAAAACATACGTCTAAAACTTTAAACAAGCGGCACTGTCAGTGCCCACCGATTTGAGATCTGCTCAGTTCAGTTTGTCCTCGAGGTTTCAAAGACGGTAGTGAGACCAGCTATGTTGTATGGTTTGGAGACAGTGGGACAGGAGGTGGAGCTGGAGGGGGCAGCAGGGACATGCAGAGACATTTTCAGGGGCAGGGGCTCAAGCCAAGAAAAAGGGCACCTCCCCACCCACCCACCCACCCTGATGTCAGCACACTACATCATCCATCAATCCATCATCTTAACCGCTCATCCTGCTCTCGGGGGGGGGGGGGATGCTGCAGGCGGGGAGACACCCCGCCAGGCCATCACAGGGCCCACTACATCATGACACCATTAAATAGTACAGTATGCCTAAACACACACTCATTTCCACACACGAGTGCGTGTGCGCACGCAGACACACACACACAAACACAGAAGTGTGTGCTATTTGTACCTGGATGAAAACTTCACTGGGCAAAGTGAAGTAACATGAATATGAACTAGGGGCAGTGACGTCACCATCATCCAATCACATTCACTCACGATCCCTGATTCATACTGAAGATTAACAAAAGAAACTGCACACTGTTATACAGTTAACACACTTTATTACAGGTAACTATTTACATGATCAACAATACTGAATTAGCAACCTAATCTTCGGTGTGTCTTAGAAGTTAACACTTTATTGCAAATACTTCAACCTATTTACAATGTACACAATACTACTACTACACAATTTACTGACACAATAGTAAACGAACAACAACCTAAACTGTTCTTTGTTGGTGGGGCTGTCATAGGTTTTGAGTATGGATTATGGATTTCACCAAGTTAACACACTTTATTGAAAGTACTTCAAACTAGTTACAATTTACACAAGACTACTACACAATTTACTACTTAAACAAAACTAAATGAACCACCTAAACTACTCTTTTGTCCTGCAGTGTTCTGCCTGTGGGTGTTACAGCAACACCTTTCTGTTTGGTACCATTTCTTGAAAGATCTTCATGACCTCATCCTTGTTGATGGGGATGTCCTTCTCTGTGGCCAGAAGCAGGAGATCAGAGGGCCTTGCCTGTCCACAAAGCTTTCTGAGTTTGGTTTTCACCAGCCTCAGCTTGGAGAAGGAGCCTTCAACAGTGGCTGCTGACGCAGGTAGTGTCGCACAGATCTTCAGCAACTTGAAGCGTGTTGGAGACACAGATTGGGCATCGAACTCTTGGAATATTCCTAACGTTGTCTGAGCACTCTTCTTGGGGCATGTATATGCAGAGTGGAAGACTCTCAGCTCAGTTCGTAGCTGGTCCTCCTCCTCCTGGAAACCATAAAACTCACAGAGTATGGGCAGCGTCAAGTGCTTGGCCATTTGCACTTTCCTTCCACGTCAACGGATCCGTCATGCAGTGCAGTGCCAACAGGATTTTATTTTCCCGTACATTTATTTCTGATTTTTCCCTTTTTCTCCCAATTTAGTAGCCAATCAATCCCTATTCTAGTTCAAACACCCACCTTCGTACTGCATGCGTTCACCAACTGCATCTCTCCGGCCGGCAGTCTGGAAGGAGACGCCTCGCCACTTCCGTGACGAGGTGAATCCAGGTCAAACCACTGCTTTTCCCCACACACACACAGAGGTGCATTCATGTGACCAACACAAGCCGACTCTGCCCCCCTCCCGAAGACAGCATTGCCAATATTGCTGCTTCATCGAATCCGGCCATAGTCGGATCTGACGAGACCGAGGCGCGAACCCCAGTCCCCAGTGGGCAACTGCATCGACACAAAGCCGATGGTTAGACCGCTACACCACCGCGGACCCTGTGCCAACAGGACTTTGTCAGTGTTGCCTCATTTGCCTTGGAATTGCCTCTGCAGTTCTTGAGTTAATGTGTCAAAAAGGTGAAGTGCAGACTTCCTCTGTAATACTCCTCAAAAGTCTGTGGCCGGTGGTCCTCAGTTGCCGATGTGGAGCAATGCTTTAGCTTCGCTGGTACCTTTCGGCGCCTTGCTTGCCCCGGGATCACCTCAGGCACCTCAATGTCTGCCGTCTCTGCGTGTATGCAGGCAATGTTGTAAATCTCTTTAAATTCATCTTCAGTCCTCAGTTCCTTCATTCTGCTCTGGACACCATCAACAATAGTGTAGGCAGCTGCCAAGTCCAGGTCTTGCTGTTGAAGGGCATTTGAAGCATCTGCAGTTTCCATGAACACTGGCGTTGTGATTTGCAAGCAAAGGATGAATTCAAAGTTTAGGCACTGTAGCAGCATCGTTGCTTCTCCTGCAGCCAGATCAGGTGGCTCACGCTGGGTCAGGTCCTCCAGGAATCGCACAACAGCAGGGAGGAGCTTTCTGAGAGCTCTTAGGGCTCTTTCCCTGCAGCTCCACCGAGTGGCAGAGAGCTTCTGTAGTGCAAGGACTCGCTGACCCGGATTCATGGCTTGCTGTGTTGTCACAAATGCTGCATGGTGTTTTGTGGAGTTGGCGATGAAAGTGTAAAGTTTTTCAACTAAGGTGAAAAAATTCACAAAATGCATGCTTGACTTTGCACTCGCCACTAAAACAAGATTCAAGCAACGTGCATGGCAGTGGGCATACAGTGCTTTTTCATTCTGCCTCTGGATTCTGGACTGTAGTCCTTTGTAAGGCCCACTCATGTTGGCTGCCCCATCATAACCCTGGCCACG
Source organism: Lampris incognitus (assembly GCF_029633865.1). Classification (NCBI taxonomy): domain Eukaryota; kingdom Metazoa; phylum Chordata; class Actinopteri; order Lampriformes; family Lampridae; genus Lampris; species Lampris incognitus. The sequence goes on from NC_079230.1 coordinate 34,094,689, forward strand.
GATGTCTTCCACCTTCAGCTGGTTCTCCTTCAGTAGGGTCATCACTAAGTTTTCGAGCTCTTCCCCTGTTGACTCTACATTGCACAGCTGGATGAAGCACTTCTTGATGGCCATGTCATGAGCATAACTCACAACAAAGGGTGCCTGTTCAATATGCAACACATCAGTGGTGTCATCCAGCAAAATGGAGAAAACAGACACTTCCCACACTTCTGTTTGTATGACCCGTTTCACATAAGTAGCCAGCGCTCTTGTCAAGTCATTTTGGCTTCTGATGCAAAGCAGCGACACCTGGATTCTTTGACATGAGGCTTGCTTTTCCCTGATTGCATCAAGATGAAGCTTGAGGACACTGTCATATTGGCCAAGCAATTCCACCAGCTCTAGGAAATGTCCTCTGTTTGAACTTGAGGAGCTTTCGTCATCACCTCTGAAGGCCATACCTTGTTGTGCTAAGTACAATGTAATGTCAGTTAATCGGGAGATAATCTCTCTGTTCTTTTGCCTTTCTCTCTCTTTGGCTGCTTGCATTTCATGGTCGCCCTTTCAAAAGCAGTGTCCAATGCCTCTTTTTATAAAGTCATTCCACCTGATCATGCCTGGCATGTGTGACTCAGCACTACAATGCTCCTTCATTTTCCCTTTGGCCCACTTCCACAGGCTTACCCCGACTGACTTCCACCCAGTCCTGCTCTTGTGCTTTTCATCATTCATAAAAAGTCAGAAGCTGAAACAGTACACGGCGTCATTCTTAGGAGAATATTCTAACCAGGGGTGTTCTGCATACCAGTGCCCCTGAAAAGACCGCCCATGTTGGTTTTGGGGGGGATTTCAAAATGGGACGACAGGGTACAATTGAATTTGAAAATTTGATGAAGGCCTCGTTGTACTTGATGCTGTGATTTTGTACATGGGCTGGATCTGTTGGATTTTGTAATTGAAGCAAAAAATCAAATTCTGCTGGCTCCTTCTCCCTTGTGGAATCTGCTGTTTCCATCTCTTCCCTTTCTGTCTCCGTCTCTACCTTTTCTGTCTCTGTCTTTTTCCCTTCCATCTCCATACCCTCTCTTTCGTTTGAAGAGCCTGTCTCTGCTACTGGCACTTCTTTCTGACTCTCCACGTCTGCACTTTTTTGGGCAACATCATCTTAAATGTAATTAGATAGAATATTTTACTATTCTCTCATAGAATCAATTTGTTAATAATAAGACCAATGATAACACAATTATTATTACTTTTATTGTTGTTGTTGTTGTTGTTGGCTGTTCTTTTCAAGTAACTCTGGGTTCATCTTTCTCCTTATCACATTTAGCCTGACCCTGCTCTTACTAACATGGCCCTTTAAAGTCAGCCACTCTCACCCTTTCACCTGCAACTGTCTGATGTGGACCCTGATGCTCACTAGGCTCTCCCCCACTCTCTGAACCGCAGCCTTCCTGTGGTTGTGCCTCATCTTGGATGGAGTTATTACAGTAACATACTTCACTCATCATCACCATACAGAATAACATTGTCCACTTACATTGTTATGTAAAAGATGCACCCAACTGATAATATAGGCTATTATATATTGTTTTTTTCCCCGAAAGCGTCAATGATGTTAAGTACTCGACTAACGAGGAGCGGAATATCAACACGGATACAGGAAGAAAGATGTTAATACATAGCAGTACAGGTCTGCTTCGTGCGTCCTGCACCCATCAGCTGCTGATGTTTCTTCCACAAAGAGTCATACAGTCACGCTGCCCAGCGCCACGCCCCTAATGTCGGTTGGACAGCGACCAATCAGATGGGGAAACATTCAAATTATAACAGCCAATGGGGTAGGTACTTATGATGCACAGCAACCAATGGAGGAGTAGAAAACATTACAGCCAGTGGGACTGGGGTTTGTTTTGAAGGGCATTTAGGGGCCAGGCGCTGTTGAAATGGCCTACATTAGAAATATAACAAGGTCACTTATGTGAATTATATAGTGGGGTGGGGCACAGTTGGGAGGACAGGCAGGTAAAATATTTTTTTAAAAATCATATGGTAACGTGCATGGATAAATAGACACGTTGGCCCTTGGCTAACGGGTCAGACCCTTTAGTTGAGGGGTTCGCGTCCCGGCTGCGGCACTTCCTGTGGTTGCCTCCCGAATTCGCTGCAATATTTAAAAAACCCATATTCAAAATAGCATATAAAAAAACATATTTAAAAAAAACTAATAAATGTCAAATGTGTATCATCTAATGGTGGGGGGGATAATAAAGACGTTTTACTTGTAGTTACAAAGGAGATATTTTTTTCGGTGTCTGCAACTGGTGGCCAATTCGTTTTTACTATTCCAGGTGGACATATCAGGTCTGCAAATACCAAAACACTTTCCTGCCAAGCACAACAGATGTAACCTGTGCTTGGCAGAAAGGTTACTACTACTACTTTCGGCTGTTCCCGTTAGGGGGCGCCACAGCGGATCATCCGTTTCCATCTCTTCCTGTCCTCTGCATCTTCCTCTGTCACACCAGCCACCTGCATGTCCTCCCTCAGCACATCCATAAACCTCCTCTTTGGCCTTCCTCTTCTCCTCTTCCCTGGCAGCTCCATATTCAGCATCCTTCTCCCAGTATACCCAGCATCTCTCCTCCACACATGTCCAAACCATCTCCATCTTGCCTTTCTTGCTTTGTCTCCAAACCGTCCAGCCTGAGCAGTCCCTCTAATATACTCGTTCTTAATCCTGTCCTTCTTCATCACTCCAGTGAAAATCTTATCATCTTCACCTCTGCCACCTCCAGCTCCACCTCCTGTCTTTTCATCAGTGCCACTGTTTCCAAACCATATAACATAGCTGGTCTCGCTACCATCTTGTAAACCTTCCCTTTAACTCTTGCTGGTACCCTTCTGTCACACATCACTCCTGACACTCTTCTCCACCCACTCCACCCTGTCGTATGCGTTCTCTAAATCTACAAAGACACAATGTGACTCCTTCTGGTCTTCTCTATACTTCTCCATCAACATTCTCAAAGCAGACATCACATCTGTGGTGCTCTTTCGTGACATGATTTATGATCTGCATATTTGATTTGGCAAAGATTTTACGCCGGATGCCCTTCATGACGCAACCCTCCCCATTTGTCCGGGCTTGGGACCGGCAATAAGAATGCACTGGCTTGTGCATCCTCAGTGGCTGGGTTGCTTGGCAGAAAAATGACCTTGTCATATTTCTAATGTAGGCCATTTCAACAGCGCCTGGCCCCTAAATGCTTTTCAAAACAAACCCCAGTCCCACTGGTTGTAATGTTTTCTACCCCTCCATTGGTTGCTGTGCATCATAAGTACCTACCCCATTGGTTGTTATAATCTGAATGTTTCCCCATCTGATTGGTCGCTCGCCAACCAAAATTAGGGGCGTGACGCTGGGCAACGTAAACTGTATGATTCTTTGTGAGAAAAAAAAACATTAGCAGCTGATGAGTGCGAGACGCACGAAGCAGACCTGTACTGCAATGTATTAACATCTTTTTTCCCGTATCCGTGTTGTTATACATACATACATACACACACACATATATATATATATATATATATATATATGTTACACATTAGAATATTAGTTTTACAGTCCATAAAACATGTTTTACTGGCATAAGCAAAGTCATAAATAACTTTGCAACTTTGACAAAAGGAACAGACAAAATACTGCTGTATTGGAGATACAGTGTGTAAGAACTGGTTGCCAGAATATTCAGTCATAATGGGTCACGTGCTGGCCTGCTGCTACTTGGAATCCAGCTTCGCAGAGAGGCACTTCCTTTGGCTGCCTCCCTCAGCGCTTTCTCTCTCTGTCGCCTCTTTTTACAAGGCATTGTAACTGTGCACAACGTGCCATAGCCAATAGTAACATTATATAATTTACAATAAAATAAAAAAGCCATGCTATCAGTTTGCTCCCTGGTCAATATCATTTTAACATACCTAGCCTCTCATACTGGGAAGTGCTCCCCATTAAAGCAAGCCGTTTCCCACAGTCATGTAAAATAAGTGGCTAGCTACAAATATTTGTCATGCTGAAGTTAAGGCTACCGCCAACGACTAGCCCAGTCAAGCTAGCTGTGTGGTTTTGCTTTAGTAAATATATGCTAGTTAGCTGAAGACTGTCTCACATAGATGAAGCAACATAGCCGGCTAAGTGACATTAGCCACACGTGTGTATCGTCAACTACACGCTTTATCTAACAAGCCACCTAGCAAGCCCTGCCGAGGAGCAAAGGCAAGCTACCGTTAGAACAACCGTGGCGTTAAGCTAGCTAATGTTAGCTTAGCTATACAACAATAAAATACCTGCAGTCCAGTTCATACTGTAACGTACATAAGTAAGTAGACTCGGTAGCCCTTGGTTAGAAATCTGACCCTTTAGTCGACTGGTTAACGTTGTCGCCTGTGGTGCGGCAGACACGGGTTCGCGTCCCGGCTATGGCGGCGGTTCCCGGGCTGCCCCTCTTCCCCGAATTTGCTGCAGTACATTATCGTGCAGCTCTAGCTGTCTTTGCCAGAACACAGTTGTCTAATGTAGCATCGGAACCGAGAAGCCACGTTTAACTTAAGCTAATGTTACCTAACGTAGCGTTATGAGACGCTGAGCTGAGCTAATATGTGCAACGTTCCTGTCAAGCAGACGTGACAAGCTTGTTATTAGCTAACATGGGAGGAGGTATATCGCTTTAACGATTGTATTAGTCATTAATAATTTCCTTAATTTAGTTCGATAAGGACTCACCCTTGACCCTTCACGCACTGCTGTCAGTGCAACAACTGCGTTCGCTCGGTTCGCACGCGGCTAGTGTGACATCACTCACGTGACAATAAGGCGCTGCCTGCTGCCCTTCTCCTGTTGTCAATGACAACAGGAGAAGGGCAGCACTGTCATTATCACATGACGATAGGGCAATGCCCTATCGTCATGTGATAATAACGATGGCGATTTAATTTTGGTCTAATAACAGTATTAGTAATTATAACACTAACAGCGGCAGCAGCAGCAACAACAACAACATGATAATAATAATAATAATAACAATAGTAATAATAATAACAATAATGATAATAAAACAAATTGGTCCAGAGGGCCACTTCAGCCAACGAGGGCAAAGGGGCAGTGGCTCGAGCCACTATAGCCATAATGTCTGCACGTCTCTGGGTGGCAGAGATGAAGATGATAAGATTTTCATTGGGAGTGATGAAGAAGGACAGGATTAGGAACGAGTATATTAGAGGGACATCTCAGGTTGGACGGTTTGGAGACAAAACAAGAGAGGCAAGATTGAGATGGTGTGGACATGTGTGGAGGAGAGATGCTGGGTATATTGGGAGAAAGATGCTGAATATGGAGCTGCCAGGGAAGAGGAGAAGAGGAAGGCCAAAGAGGAGGTTTATGGATGTGGTGAGGGAGGACATGCAGGTGGCTGGTGGGACAGAGGAAGACGCAGAGGACAGAAAGAGATGGAAACGGATGATCCGCTGTGGCGCCCCCTAACGGGAACAGCCGAAAGTAGTAGTAGTAGTAGTAGTAGTAGTGGTAGTAGTAGTAGTGGTAGTAGTAGTAGTAATAGTAGTAGTAGTAGTAGTAGTAGTAGTAGTGGTGGTAGTGGTAGTAGTAGTAGTAGTAGCAGTAGTAGTAGTGGTGGTTTGTTCTCATCAAAAAAGTTTCTGGAGTGCATTCCACACATCTCGTTCAGCCGTGCATTGGCAGTAAACACAGTAGTACCTCGAAACACAGTAGTACCTTGAAACACAGTAGTACCTTGAAACACAGTAATACCTTGAAACACAGTAGTACCTTGAAACACAGTAGCACCTTGAAACACAGTAGCGCCTTGAAACACAGTAGTACCTCGAAACACAGTAGTACCTCGAAACACAGTCGTACCTTGAAACACAGTAGTACCTTGAAACACAGTAGCACCTTGAAACACAGTAGTACCTTGAAACACAGTAGCACCTTGAAACACAGTAGTACCTTGAAACACAGTAGTACCTCGAAACACATTAGTACCTCGAAACACAGTAGTACCTTGAAAAACAGTAGCACCTTGAAACACAGTAGTACCTCGAAACACAGTAGTACCTCGAAACACAGTAGCACCTTGAAGCACAGTAGTACCTCGAAACACAGTAGTACCTTGAAACACAGTAGCACCTTGAAACACAGTAGCACCTTGAAACACAGTAGTACCTTGAAACACAGTAGTACCTCGAAACACAGTAGTACCCCGAAACACAGTAGTAACTCGAAACACAGTAGCACCTTGAAACACAGTAGCACCTTGAAACACAGTGGTACCTTGAAACACAGTAGTACCTCAAAACACAGTAGCACCTTGAAACACAGTGGTACCTAGGGCGGCCCAGTGGCCCAGTGGTGAGTGCTGTCACCTCTCAGCAAGAGGGTCCTGGGTCGAACCCCGGGAAAGTCCAACCTCGGGGGTCGTCCCAGATCGTCCTCTGTGTGGAGTTTGCATGTTCTCCCTGTGTGTGCGGTGGGCTTTCTCCGGGTGCTCCGTTTTCCCCCACCAGCCAAAGAAACATGCATGTTAAGGTTAATACTCCTGTCTGTGCCCCTGAGCAAGGCAGTGGGAAACGACTGGAGTTGGTCCTGTTGAATGTAGTACTTTTCCAATAGACATCGCCAATAGATGGCACTGTTGCACTGCTCTACAGCATGCCAGCTCTTCTTCTACTCTAGAGTTCCGGTTCGTGCGCACTGTGTGTATCATGCTGTTGACGATGTGTGTGTAGCTCACGCTACAAGCTACTACAAAGCTCTGTAAATAACAATAGGTTATGGGCCCAGAACATCGCTGAAAGCTATTGTACACGGTTGTGTGGAGTAAACAGTATTGTGGGAATTCACAATGGAGGATAAGCTGTTTATTGACAGGCTGAACGGACCAGAGAACTGGGCAACATGGAAGTTTCAAATGGAACACTTGCTAAAGGCTAAAGGACTATGGGGTATGTTAATGGAGACTGAAACACTAGCTGCAGATGCTAATGCAGCAGCACAAGCTGAGTTCGCTAGAAGGAGAGAGAAAGCATTCTCTATGTTGGTGCTGAATGTAAGTACACCCCAGTTGTATCTGATAACGAGCTGCCAGACTCCCAAAGAGGCGTGGACCACGCTGAAAGCCCATTTTGAGAGAGATACTTTGGCAAATAAACTGTTCCTGAAGAAAAGATATTTCCGATGTGAAATGAAGGAAGGAGATGCCTTAACTGATCATTTGAAACAAATGAAGGAGCTAACTGATCAGCTAGCAGCAATAGGATCTGTGATTGAAGAGGAAGCTCAAATTGTAACACTGTTGGGCAGTTTGCCACCAAGCTATGCTACGATTGTCACTGCACTAGAAACAAAGATTGACAACCTGACACTGAAGTTTGTTCAGCAAGCATTAATAAATGAAGAGCAAAAGCGAGTGAATGCTAATGATTTAAGTGGTGCTACGTCAGGTGGTGCATCAGCCATGTCATCACAATTTAGAGGAAATGTGCAGGATGGCTCCAAGTCAGTGGGAGCAGCAGACAAAAGCACGTGGAGATGTTATAAATGTGGGAAAGAAGGTCACATAAAGCGGGACTGTCCAAGCTTGAAAAATAAAACAAAAAAGAAAATTCACAAGGCCAAAAACATGACCTGTGAGGATGAGGAAGATTCCTCTGAAAGTGTTTTTGTAGTCACAGAGGCTAGCACTGACAGACCAAGACAGGTTGAATGGATAATTGATTCTGGAGCATCAAAGCACATGACTTGTGATAAAGAAATTCTCCAAGAATATCAGCAATTCTCAAAAGCACAGTTGGTGAAACTAGGTGACGGCAGGGTGGTTGATGCTCTAGGAATTGGAAATGTCAACATGAAAATGACTTTCAAATCAAGTAATGTAAAAAATGCCACAATGTATGATGTACTGTATGTTCCAAAGCTGTCTGGGAATTTGTTCTCAGTGGGAGCTGCTACCAAAAAAGGGAATACAGTACAGTTCAAAAAGTCTCTCTGCTACCTACGTGGAAAAGATGGAACACTAAAAGGAATGGGAACACAAAGAGTTGATGGACTGTATCAGCTAGACATTGAAGGAAGTGAATCTATCTGTCACAGTGCATCAGTAGCTGCCAGCCTGTGGCACCAGCGCCTTGGTCACACTACCAAGCTGAAGGAGCTAAAAAATCTGGTAAATGGAGTGGACTTCTCCACAGAGAAAGAGATTCCTTTTTGTGAAGGATGTGTGGAAGGCAAGTTGGCTAAAAAGCCATTCAAGTTGATTGGAGGAATCCGTTCCAAACGCAAGATGCAGCTAATTCATAGTGATGTCTGTGGTCCCATGCAGACTGAGTCGATAAGTGGAGCAAAATACTTTGTGACTTTCATTGATGACTATTCAAGATGCTGCAAGGTATACTTCATGAAACAGAAGAATGAGGTACTAGACAAGTTCAAGGAATTTGAGAGAACATTCTCAAATGAGTGTGGCCTGAACGTTGCAAGGCTGAGAACTGACAGTGGTGGTGAGTACACCTCAAAGGAGTTTCAAGAATATTTGAAGGCTCAAGGCATCCACCATGAAATGACTGTACCTCACACACCACAGCAAAATGGCGTTGCAGAAAGAAAAAATAGGACGTTGGTCGAAGCAGCTAGAAGCATGCTGTCTCATGCAAAGTTGCCAAAGATGTTCTGGGCAGAGGCTATAGCCACAGCAGCTTACATACAGAACAGGCTGCCCACAGCTGTTCTGAAGGAAGAGACACCCTATGAGAGATGGTGTGGAAAGAAACCTAACATGAGTCACATGAAGGTGTTTGGCTGTATTGCTTATGCACATGTCCCAGATGAAGAGCGACGGAAACTGGACAAAAAGGCTATAAAGCTTCGTTTTGTGGGATATGCAAACAATGCCAAGGGCTATCGCCTGTACGATGAAGAGAAGAGGAGGATTCTAATCCGTCGTGACGTAATCTTTGATGAATCAAACTTCGACTGGAAGCAGGAAGTGAAAGTACCCTGTTCAGAGAACGAGATAAACATGAAAACAGATGACAGTGAAACACAAGATGATGCAGTCACTGCTGATAGCAGCACTGTCAGAACAAGCGGCAGAACCAGAAATGCGCCAAGGAGATATGGATATGATGACTTTGCTGATATAATGACTTGATCATCATGCCAATATGTGTCGTGTGACAGAGCCAATCACACTAAAAGAGGCATTGGAGAATCCTAATGCAAAAGAATGGCAGGAGGCGGCTGACTTGGAATATGAGTCGCTGCTGGAAAATGAGACTTGGGACTTGGTGGATTTACCAAGAGAAAGAAAAGCAGTAGGATCGAGATGGGTGTTCAGAGTCAAGCATCATAGTGATGGAAGAGTGGAACGATACAAGTGTAGGCTTGTTGCCAAGGGCTACTCTCAGTTGTATGGTGCTGACTACGATGAAACCTTTTCACCAGTTGTACGCTTCAGCTCTGTTCGTACATTACTGTCCTTTGCTATTCAAAACAATCTACATGGCACTCAGTCAAGCCGCTCAGGAAGGAATCTGGCTGAGACAATTACTTAGTGATCTCGGAGTGGAGTCTAATGTCCACAGTGATCCTGGAAGACAACCAAGGAGCCATCGCAATCGCAAAGAACCCTGTGAACCACTCCAGGACCAAACACATAGACATTCGCTATCACTACATCCGTGAATGTGTGCAGAATGGACAAATAGAACTGCAATATTGTCCAACAAATGACATGAAAGCGGATATATTGACCAAGCCACTGACCAAACAAAAGTTTGAGTATCTCAGGGGAGAAATTGGACTTTTCCCTGTTTAATTAAAGTGGTTATTTGTGCTTGACAGGTGTACGCCGAAAGCTGCCTGATCAAAGCAAGTCTGAAAAATGTGATTCTTGAATCTGAAATGTGAAAAAGAGTTCCAGATAAAAACAATGTAAACAACAGTATTTGAAAAAGGAAGATTTTTTGTTGTTGTTTAAAGTTTGATGACATTATTTTTGTGAAGGAGAGCACGGCTCTGTAATATTATTTAAAGGGACTTAATGTTATTGAAAAAATACGTGGGAGTGTTGAATGTAGTACTTTTCCAATAATAGATGGCACTGTTGCACTGCTCTACAGCATGCCACCTCTTCTACTCTAGAGCAGTGTTTCTCAACCCAGTCCTCAAGGACCCCCTGTCCTGATTTTCTTTGCAACCCTGAATAGGTACCTGCTTATAGTTATTCAACCAATCAGCAATGAATGTCAGAGTTTGCACACCTTGCATAATTAAGTGCTATGAGGTCATTGGTTGAGTAAGTACAAGCAGGGCTACGTATGCAGGGTTACATTGAAAATCTGCAGGATAGGGGGTCCTTGAGGACTGGTTTGAGAAACACTGCTCTAGAGTTCCGGTTCGTGCGCATTGTGTGTATCATGCTGTTGACGCTGTGTGTGTAGCTCACGCTACAAGCTAATAAAAAGCTCTGCAAATAACAACAGGTCCCCCGGGACGCTGCATGAAGGTGGCAGCCCACTGCTCCTAGCTACACAGATCACAGCTAGGAAGGGTTAATTTGCAGTAACTGAATTTCCCCAAGGGGATTAATAAAGGAAACTTAAATGAAAACAGCCATCTTTGGGAACTGGACCCAGATGCATAGTTGAGTGACATCACATATATCAGTGCATCCATTGCCATGCTAAAACACGGAACTGCTAATAAATCCTCCTTGAGATGCTGCCAATGTCTGTGCCGGTTTCCTCAACCCTTCTTATTGGTGCATGCTCAATAATCCAGGTAAGACAATCAAAGAAGGTTAAATCAGCTCATCAGGACACAGCGTTTATTGACAGAAACGTTTCATCATCATCTGGGTGACCTCTTCAGTCTCACCTGACTGCAGGTGTTCCCACCCTTATAAACAATGTAAATAGGTACCACACAGAACACAATCACTACTTTTGGGGTTCTTTCATTTTTTTGTGTTATCACTCTAAATTAAATTGAGTAATCACGTTCCGCCTTTACGGTTCAGGCAGAAAGATTGAATGAAAAACAAATACAAAAAACCTCAAAAACAAATCAAAATACGGCAGTGGGCTTATCACTAAAAGAAAACACGACAATGTACAAAATAAACGTGCATGCCCTCTAACCCAGCTAGCAACAATGAAAAATGTGAGCATTCAACTCCACAGGAATACTCAATACAGCACACTCATACTCCATTCCCCTTCGCAGGGACCTCCAAGCTGAGCTTCTGGCTTTGTTCAGAAATCCTAATGTCTACATGAAATAAAGATACATTTATAGAGACATTTGTTCAACTGAACCAAATACATCATTAGCTAAGGAGGCTATACTGTAGGCTCGGTTACCTTGCTGATCCCGTTTGGACTTCCTCAAACAGTCTGTACACCCCACGACATTCATCGCGCTACTTACACCTTAAAACAAAACATCAGTCAAACTACTATATAGGATAGATACAACTTTGTTTTTGTCAGAACTTTGTTTATTGAAGTGTTAAGTGGCATAAACATACAAGATGTCATATCAAGACATAAATTGACAATTGTGCCCAGTAGTACCCACAAAAAACAAAAACAAAAACACAACTATAGTAACAGCTTGCTTGGTCGCCTAGCCCATCAAATACAAAGAATGCCTATTCAAGACATAAACATTATTAAACAGCATCCTAAATGATTGTGCAGAGAGGTAGGAAAATAAAAAAATATATAAAAAATAAAAATAAGAAAGTGCAGTGATCAAAGACCAAGAATGTGCCCAGGTCATCATGTCCAAAAAGGAGTGGACAGCTAACAAGTACCCACTATGGAACATCAAAAGTGTATTGTTCTTTGATATAATCTAGAAAAGGACCCCATGTTTTATAGAACCTGGACGCGGAGCCCCTTATAACACATCTAACTTTCTCCATTTTAATAAAGTACAAAATATCCCTTATCCACATAGAGTGGGACGGTGGAGCGGGTGATTTCCACTTTAATAGGATCAACCGTCTAGCTGGAAGGGTTGTACATGCTACTAAGTCCGCTTTATAGCGTGGTAGTAGCAAATCAGTTGGGGGAACACCAAAGAAAGCTGCTAGGGCTGTCGGCCTAATAGGAATATCAATGCTATTAGAAATTGTTTCAAAAATTTCAGACCAAAACCTATGTAAAAAAGGACATGACCAAAACATGTGGCTATATGTGGCCGGGGCCTGATGGCATCTGTCACAGGTGGGATCGATGTTGTCATAGATCTTGGAAATTCTAACCTTGGTTAAGTGTGTGCGGTGAAAAATTTTACATTGTATCAGCCCATGTCTGGCACAAATCGAAGAGGAGCGGACCCGGCGTAGAATTAACTCCCGTAGGTCCTCTGTAATCTCCTCGCCCAGGTCCTCCTCCCACTGGCTCTTAATGTTTTGTAGAGAGGAAGGGCGTAATGAAGAAATCAGAATATACATAACAGAAATCATCCCCTTTGTACCAGGTACAGGTGTCAAGAGAGAGTCAATAGGGACAGAATCCGGGAGATTGGGAAACTGTGGACTAATATTACGGATAAAACTGCGGACTTGTAAGTATCTAAAAAGGTGTGACCTTGGTAGGGAGTGCTTTTCAGATAACTGTTCGAATGATGCAAAGACCTTTTCTATATATAGATCTTTGAAGGTTCCAATACCAAGTGTGGACCAGGAGAAAAAAGCCCTATCCATTATAGAAGGTAGGAAAACAGGGTTGGCTGCAATTGGAGCTAGTAAAGAAAAAGACTGTAAGCCAAAATGTCGTTAAACTGACTCCAGACCCTGAGTGTTGACTTCACAATAATACTATTAGAGTGGGGGGAGCAGGAGAACTGTAATGGAGCGTGTGCAAGAGCTGCCAAGGAAGCGGGATCAGAAGAGGCTGCTTCCAAAGCCAACCATGCCGGAGGAGAAGGGGAGTTCTCCAACCGAGCCCAGTGTTGCAGCATCCTGATATTGGCTGCCCAATAATAAAATTTAAAGTTTGGCAGAGCAAGGCCTCCCAGAGATTTTGGTCTTTGTAGTAAGGGTCTACTAAGCCGAGGAACTTTACCGTCCCAGATAAATTCAGACACCAATTTATCAATTTTATGGAAAAATGACAGTGTAAGAAAAATGGGTAGACTGAAACAGGTATGAGAATTTGAGCAAGGAGTTCATCTTAACAGAATTAACTCTTGCAGACAGGGACAGGTGTAGTAATGACCAATGTTCAAAGTCTTTTTGTAGTTTTGTTAATAAAGGGGAAAAATTAAATTTAAATAAGTCTACAAATTTATCTGGGAAATGAATGCCAAGATAAGTAAAGCCACATGTGGTCATTTTAAAAGGCAGAGTGTGCAGGGGATAGTTACGGGCCTCTGCATTTAACGGAAATAACTCACTTTTGTCTAGAATAAGTTTATAGCCTGATATTTTACCAAACAGGCTAGAAATGTCAATGACAGCAGGAATAGAGATGGGGAGATTAGAGACATACAATAACAAATCATCAGCATAAAGCGAGGTCTTCTGCTCAACTCCGAATCGCTTAATGCCAGTTATAAGAGGACTAGTCCTAAGGGCAATGGCCAATGGTTCAATTGCAACGGCAACTAGCAACGGACTCAGATTGCAGCCCTGCCTGGTAGAGCGAGAAAGAGGAAAGTAGTCAGAGCAGGTGTTATTGGTCCTAACTGAGGCTGTGGGAGAGGTATAAAGCAGTTTTACCCAGCTAATAAAAGTGTCACCTAGGCCAAACTTCTCTAAGGTACCGAAAAGGTAGTCCCACTCGATGCGGTCAAAGGCCTTGTCACGGCCTCCAACAGAGATGAAGTGGAGGGGTTGTACATAACATTAAGAAGTCTCCTAGTGTTAAAGAAATAATATCTGTTTTGTATAAAACCGGTCTGGTCAGGGGAAATAATAGAGGGTAAGACAGTTTCTAGACGCATAGCCAGTAGTTTGGAGAGCAGCTTCAGATCCACTGATAATAGGCTTATTGGGCGGTAGCTTCCACAGGAGAGAGGGTCCTTGTTCTTTTTCAAAATTAGAGAGATTGAAGCCTGAGTGAGTGTGTGTGGTAGTTGATGAGAGTGCAAAGAGTCATTGTGCATGTCAATAAGAATTGGTGTTAACTTATCAAAAAACTTCCTATAAAATTCAATTGGAAATCCATCAGGACCAGGACATTTACCCGCCTGCATGGCATGAGCAGCCTTGTAAAGCTCCTCCACAGTAATATGAACATCTAGCTCCTCAGCTGAGTCAGAGTCAATCGTAGGAATATCTAGAGATTCAAAAAAATTGTCAAAAGCAGATGGATGGTCTGGTCGCTCTGCCGTATAAAGAGAGGAGTAAAATTGTTTAAATTGATCATTAATCTGTTTGGGGTCAGTGGTTATACCTGATGAAGTCTGAATTTGAGGGATCTGGTGAGAAGCTGCTTCCTTTCTTAATTGGTGAGCTAGCAATTTACTTGCCTTGTCACCAAACTCATAGTAAGCATATCTGGACTTAAACAGTAATTGCTCAGTGTGAGTCAGTGTGTGAGAGAACATCAAATTCTGCTTGTCGTAGAAGACGCTCCTTATACAAATCTGCTGATGGGGCTATAGAGTAGGTATTGTCAATCTTCCTCTTTCTGACTCTACTGTCATGGGCACAATAAGAAATAATTCCCCCCCTCAAATATGCCTTCAGCGTCTCCCACAATAAGGAGGCTGAGATCCCTGGTGTTCTATTAACCTCTAGAAAAAAATCTATCTGTTGAGAAACAAAATTTACAAAACCTTCATTTGATAACAGGCCAGTATTCAGTCGCCAGGATGGACGGGTATTATCACAACCTTTGATTTGCAAGTCCGTAACGACTGGGGCGTGGTCTGATATAACAATGGCATCATATGAGCCGTATAATACTGATAGAATAAGCTGATTGTCAATTAAGAAATAATCAATACGTGTGAAGGTGTGATGGACGTGGGAGAAAAAAGAATACGCCTTGTCAGACGGATTATACAAACGCCATGGGTCTGAAAGTGAGAATTCGTCCATAAAGGCTTGAATAGCTTTGGCAGAGCTTGACGGAACTTTAGTTTTTGTGGATGAGCGATCTAGCCAACAATTAAAGTCCCCCCCTAAGATGAGACGATACCTAGACATATCTGGTATTAAAGAAAATACTGATCTGAAAAACCAACTGTCGTCCCAATTGGGGCCATAAACATTAAGTAGAGCAACCGGGGTGTCATTAAGTTTTCCACATACAAGCACATATCTACCATTTGGATCGCAGGAGAAATCTGAGCAAGTAAAATTAACAGATTTATCAATCAAAATTGCCACACCTCTGGATCTACTCTGGAATGCAGAGTGATAGACTTGTCCAACCCACCTCTTCCGCAGCCTGGTGTGATCAGATGGTTTAAGGCGCGTCTCTTGTAGAAAGGCAATATGAACACCCAAGTGATCAAGATGTCCAAGTACTTTGCTGTGTTTGATTGGCTGGTTCAGGCCTTTACAGTTCCAGCTAGAGAATTTGATCACTCCTCCTCTGCTGCAAAGTAGGCCTATTAGGATGGCCCATAGAATGGTGCTGGGTGCAAAATGTATAACACTATAAAATAGACTCTGTGAATGAGACCAACTCACGACAACAAAGCAATACACAAAGTAGTAGAAATAACGTTGTTCAAAAGGAACTCTAAACTAGCATAACCCCTGCCCCTCCCTGTCTAAACTAACATAACCCCTGACCCTCCCTGTCTAAACTACCATACCCCTGCCCCTCCCTGTCTAAACTACCATACCCCCTGCCCCTCCCTGTCTAAACTACCATACCCCCTGCCCCTCCCTGTCTAAACTAGCATAACCCCTGCCCCTCCCTGTCTAAACCAACATAACCCCTGTGTCACCGGAGAGATCAGCGATCTTTGTTCCGGCTCCCAGGCCGCGACGAGTACGGTAGATGCCCTCACCGCGCAGATCGCTGCCCTCTCCACAGCGGTCTCCAGGATGAGCGACCACCCTGCACTGGCCTCGGTCTCTGCCCCCAGCTCGGCCCCCCGGTTTCCCCGTTCCTGGTCCCAACGTTCCCCCTCCGAGTCAACCCCCACTGGACCCCCGGTGCGAGCCTAACCTCCCCTGCCCCAAGGCCTTCGGTGGGGAGTTCGAGCTGTGCAGGGGTTTCCTTGGTCAGTGTGAGCTCCTGTTCAAACACCAGCCAGCTAGGTATAGGACAGGAGAGACCAAGGTAGCCCTTGTCATGTCCCTCCTCACCGGCAAAGCCCTCAGCTGGGCCATAGCGGTGGTAGGCCATACCGAGCAGCTCGCCTCGGACTATGGTGCCTTCCGCCGCGAGTTCAATCTGATGTTCGACCACCCAGCTGATGGGCAGGACGCTGCCGGCCGCCTCCATTCCATCCAACAGGGAGCCAGGTCGGTGGCAGAGTATTCCCTGGAGGTAAGGATACTCGCGGCAGACAGTGGGTGGGATGACACTGCGCTCAAGAGCGCGTACAGGAGGGGGCTGAGCGAGCCCATCAAAGATCTTATCGTTCGGGACCGCCCTGCCTCCTTCAACGAGCTCGTCACCCTCGCCCTCCAGATGGACGAACGGCTGCGGGAGCGGCGCCAGGAACGCGCCCTGCGCGCTGGCCCCTCCCATAGACCAACCCCCGTCCGTCCTACCGGTGCCTTCCCTGGGTCAGCGTCCCGTGGGCTCTCTCCACCCTCACACTCCACCTCGCAACCCTGGGTGGCTTCTGGATCCAGGCCGGAGGAGGAGCCCATGCAGTTGGGTTGGTCACGGCTCCCGCTGGAAGTTAGGGAGCAGAGGATGCATGGCCACCTCTGCCTCTACTGCGGGAGGTCGGGCCACTATATCAAGGCCTGCCCGACTCGCCCGAAAAGACCCGGCTCACTAGTGAGGGGTGTCCTAGTGAGTCTGACGACCCTTCCTCAGCCCCAGCCCAAGAAGGAGCACAACCACCTCTTTCCAGTCACTCTCACCTGGGGTAACCGCTCACTGTCTGTTGGTGCACTCCTGGATTCGGGGGCGGACGAGTGTTTGATGGACACCTCGCTGGCCCGGCAGGCCGGCATTCCACTCGTCCCCCTAGACACACCCCTCACAGCCCAAGCCCTAGATGGACGTTCACTAGGTAAAATCACACACAGCACTGCTTCCCTCACCCTCACTCTTTCGGGTAATCACGTGGAAGCTATCCGTTTCTTGGTTTTGCACGCCCCCACAGCGCCCCTGGTGTTAGGAAGACCGTGGTTGGAACGGCACGATCCCTACATCTCTTGGTCTACTGGGCGGATTTTGGGTTGGAGCGTTGCGTGTCATGCCAACTGCCTTCGCTCCGCCCACTCCCCGTCCAGCGGCCTCAGACCCGTGCCTCCTTCCACGGATCTCACTGGTGTTCCTTCCATTTATCACGATTTAGCCCCTGTATTTAGTAAAGAAAGTGCACTTTCCCTCCCCCCTCACCGTCCCTATGATTGTGCCATAGATCTCTTTCCCGGGGCCGCCCTTCCCACCGGGCGGTTGTATAACCTCTCCGTCCCAGAGAAGGAGGCTATGCGCAATTATATCACAGAGTCCCTGGCCTCAGGAATCATAAGGCCCTCGTCTTCCCCGGTGGCGGCGGGCTTCTTTTTTGTGGCAAAGAAGGAGGGCAGCCTGAGGCCTTGCATAGATTATCGAATGTTAAATAATATCACGGTGAAAAATAAATACCCACTCCCCCTTATGAGTTCCACGTTCGAGCCACTCACTCACGCCACGGTGTTCACGAAGCTGGACCTGCGCAGCACGTACCACCTGGTGCGCATCCGGGAAGGGGATGAATGGAAGACGGCCTTCAACACCCACCTAGGGCATTTCGAGTACCTCGTTATGCCCTTCGGCCTCACCAACGCCCCGGCCGTCTTCCAGGCATTGGTCAACGACGTGCTCCGGGACATGCTGAACACGTTCGCGGTGGTGTACCTGGATGACATACTCGTGTTCTCCAGGACTGAGGAGGAACACCACCAGCATGTCCGCCTGGTCCTCCAACGGCTGCTGGAGAACAGGCTCTTCGTGAAAGCCGAGAAGTGCGTGTTCCACTCCGCCTCCGTGGAGTTCCTTGGCCACATCGTGGAGAAGGGGCTCGTCCGCACTGACCCCAGGAAGACCCGAGCGGTGGAGGAGTGGGCACGGCCCACCAACAGGACGCAACTCCAGCGCTTCCTGGGGTTTGCAAACTTCTACCGGCGCTTCATCAGGGGGTTCAGCCGTGTGGCCGCCCCCCTCACTGCACTCACCTCCAACCTCCGCCCCTTCTCCTGGACCTCGGAGGCGGAAGCCGCCTTCTTGGCCCTGAAGAGGCTGTTCACAACGGCTCCGGTGCTCGCCCACCCGGACCCGTGCAGACAGTTCATCGTGGAGGTGGACGCATCGGACACGGGCATCGGAGCCCTCCTCTCCCAGCGGTCGGAGGAGGACCAGAAGATCCACCCGTGCGCCTTCTTCTCCCGGCGTTTCAGTCCTGCGGAGAAGAATTATGACATCGGCAACAGGGAGTTGCTGGCCGTCCACGCCGCCCTAGAGGAGTGGAGACACTGGCTGGAGGGAGCAGGGCAGCCGTTCATCGTATGGTCCGATCACAAAAATCTGACCTACGTACGGACGGCTAAGAGGCTCAACCCCAGGCAGGCGCGCTGGGCTCTCTTCTTCAGCCGGTTCGACTTCACCCTCACCTACCGCCCGGGCACCAAGAACGTCAGGGCAGACGCCCTCTCCCGTCTGTTTCCCGAGGGGTCCCCTGACGCCCCAGACACCATCCTTCCCCCGGCCCGGGTGGTGGGCGCCGTCACCTGGGCCATCGAATCAGTGGTGAGAAGGGCCCAGCGCGCCCATCCCGACCCAGGCAATGGACCCCGGAACCGGCTATTTGTGCCTCCCTCTGTCCGGCCCCAGGTGCTGGAGTGGGGCCACTCCAGCCATCTTGCCTGCCACCCCGGTGTCTACCGAACGGCGGCCTTCATCCGCAGGGGTTTCTGGTGGCCCACCATGGAGGCAGACACCAGAGAGTTCGTGGCAGCCTGCACCACCTGCGCCCGCAGCAAGGCTCTCCATCGCCCTCCAGGTCTCCTGCGCCCCCTTCCTGTCCCCGGCCGACCTTGGTCCCACATTGCCTTGGACTTTGTAACTGGCCTCCCCGTGTCCCAAGGCAATGACACCATCCTGACCATTGTCGACCGGTTTTCCAAGGCCGTCCATTTTGTTGCCCTCACCAAACTCCCCTCTGCAGCCGAGATGGCGGACCTTCTCGTCTCCCACGTCGTCCGACCTCATGGGATTCCCCTGGACATTGTCTCTGACCGTGGTCCCCAGTTCACTTCGAAGGTATGGCAGGCCTTCTGTAAGGGGATTGGGGCCACGGTCAGCCTCTCCTCCGGGTATCACCCCCAGACCAATGGGCAGGCAGAGCGGGCCAATCAAGCCCTGGAGGCAGCTTTGCGTTGCGTTACCACCAGCAACCCCGCCTCCTGGAGCAAGTACCTGCCCTGGGTGGAGTACTCGCTCAACTCCATGGAGAGTTCGGCTACCGGTTTGTCCCCCTTCGAGTGTTCCCGGGGCTATCAACCCCCTCTGTTCCCCCATCAGGAGTTGGAGGTAGCGGTCCCGTCCACGAGGGCCCATCTCCGCCGATGCCGGCGCGTTTGGAAGACCGCCCGGGCCGCTATGTTGCAAGCTACAGAGCGGGCCCGGCGCAGCGCCAACCGGCGGAGAGTGCCGGCCCCAGCTTATCGACCTGGCCAGAGGGTATGGCTCCTGGCCCGGGACCTGCCCCTCCCTACCCTCAACCGGAAGCTGGCTCCCCGCTACGTCGGTCCCTACACCATCGACCGCATCGTCAACCCTTCGGCGGTGCGTCTCCATCTCCCCACCTCACTCAAGATCCATCCCGTCTTCCATGTCTCGCACCTCAAACCGGTAGCCACCAGCCCCCTGTCTCCCCCTGTCCAAGCTCCTCCACCCCCCAGGGTCCTCGACGGTGGTGACATGGTCTGGGATGTCGACCAGCTGCTCGCCGTACGCCGCCGGGGGCGTGGGTACCAATACCTGGTGGACTGGGTTGGCTATGGGCCCGAGGACCGCAGCTGGGTTCCCCGGTCCTACCTGGCCGACCCCGCACTCCTGGAGGAGTTCTATCGGGCCCACCCCAACGCCATCGGACGGTCGCCCGGTGTCTCCCGTAGGAGGGGGGGTCCTGTTGTGGTTACACCGCCCCGAGCTGCCTCCCCGGCACGTTCAAGCCACTCCCCCAACTCGGACGTGCCGGAAACATCCGAGCGCTCGGCTCGCGCTCTGAGACGAGCGCTGCACTGCACCAGGTGTTTGCCATCATCCATCAGGCACACCTGTGGCAATCAGGCAGCCTTCTACAAGAAGCCTCCCAGAACGTCTCTCAGTGCTTCGACGTACTGAACCCTGCGGTAAAGTTCTGACAAGCCCTCCAGCGTTCCTTGCAGTCTGTTTATTCCCCAGTGTCTTATCTTCGTGTCTCTGTTTCCTCCCAAGACTCTCCCTCCGCGATTTCCACGGCTCCCCGCGTCTCCCTCGTCCCCAGCGACCTTCACGTTTCTCCCCGGACCTCTCCTGCGATCTCCCCCCTTGTCCCTCTACCTGGACCCCTCCTTTCGGACTCGACTTCCCGGATCTCGGACCTGGACTTTCTCGGACAACCCCTCTTGGATCACGGACTGGACTTTCTCGCCAGGTGCACGCACATTTCTTCAACACCTCCTGGTCATTTACATACCGCACCACACATTGGCTAAAAACACTCACACATAGTTATACACGCAAACCACGGGACACCACACATAGTTTATTCACACATCCCACTAACAGAACGCCTTTTTCACCAGACATTTCCCTCCCACAATAAAACCTCCCTTTGTAGACTTAGAAGTCATCTCGTGTCTGTCTGTCTTGGGTTTCGCCACACGGGTCAGGTTCTGGTGCGCGAGCATAACACCCTGCCCCTCCCTGTCTAAACTAGCATAACCCCTGCCCCTCCCTGTCTAAACTAGCATACCCCCTGCCCCTCCCTGTCTAAACTAGCATACCCCCTGCCTCTCCCTGTCTAAACTACCATAACCCCTGCCCCTCCCCGTCTAAACTACCATAACCCCTGCCTCTCCCTGTCTAAACTACCATAACCCCTGCCCCTCCCTGTCTAAACTACCATAACCCCTGCCCCTCCCCGTCTAAACTACCATAACCCCTGCCTCTCCCTGTCTAAACTACCATAACCCCTGCCCCTCCCTGTCTAAACTACCATAACCCCTGCCCCTCCCTGTCTAAACTACCATACCCCCTGCCTCTCCCTGTCTAAACTACCATACCCCCTGCCTCTCCCTGTCTAAACTAGCATAACCCCTGCCCCTCCCTGTCTAAACTACCATACCCCCTGCCTCTCCCTGTCTAAACTACCATAACCCCTGCCCCTTCCTGTCTAAACTACCATACCCCCTGCCCCTCCCTGTCTAAACTACCATAACCCCTGCCCCTCCCTGTCTAAACTACCATACCCCCTGCCCCTCCCTGTCTAAACTACCATACCCCCTGCCCCTCCCTGTCTAAACTACCATAACCCCTGCCTCTCCCTGTCTAAACTACCATACCCCCTGCCCCTCTCTGTCTAAACTACCATACCCCCTGCCTCTCCCTGTCTAAACTACCATAACCCCTGCCCCTTCCTGTCTAAACTACCATACCCCCTGCCCCTCCCTGTCTAAACTACCATAACCCCTGCCCCTCCCTGTCTAAACTACCATACCCCCTGCCCCTCCCTGTCTAAACTACCATAACCCCTGCCTCTCCCTGTCTAAACTAGCATACCCCCTGCCCCTCTCTGTCTAAACTACCATACCCCCTGCCCCTCCCTGTCTAAACTACCATACCCCCTGCCCCTCCCTGCTGATGCGTCACCATGAACTGGCCCCACTATAACCCACTATCACTGGTAAACCCTAACACACACAGCTAAGTAGTATGTGAAGAGGGGTAGGAGTCATATCACTTCTCCTGAAGTCAAGTGACAAAGTAATAACACATTGTTAAACTGTTAACAGCCCAGTATGAAAGATGCACCGTGGACATAAGCATTAGGCTTGTTAGAAAGCCTACTCCCCAGGAGGAGATTGCCAACTTGCGGAGGCTGATGGACGGACCACCTTCCGGAGCTTACTGCCTACGAATGATGAGGCGACGGTCGGATCTTCAAACGTGTGCGTGGTCCCATCCGGTAGGGGGATTTTAAGGAGTGCTGGGAACATCAGTCCAAACTTGACACCTGGACAGGCCCGTAGTTCGCGTTTCACTCCTCCAAACGCGGCTCTCTGCGGGAGACGTTGGCAGTGTATTCGGGGGGAACGCAGTCTCCTGCCCTGGAACAGCAGAGGGGAGTTTGGGAGACGTTGACAGTGTATTCGGGGGGAACGGACAGTCTCCTGCCCTGGAACAGCAGAGGGGAGTTTGGGAGACGTTGGCAGTGTTGTGGGGGTAACGGACAGTCTCCTGCCCTGGAACAGCAGAAGGGAGTTTGGGAGACGTTGGCAGTGTAGTCAGGGGGAACGGACAGTCTCCTGCCCTGGAACAGCAGAGGGGAGTTTGGGAGACGTTGGCAGTGTATTCAGGGGGAACGGACAGTCTCCTGCCCTGGAACAGCAGAAGGGAGTTTTGGAGACGTTGGCAGTGTATTCAGGGGGAACGGACAGTCTCCTGCCCTGGAACAGCAGAGGGGAGTTTGGGAGACGTTGGCAGTGTAGTCAGGGGGAACGGACAGTCTCCTGCCCTGGAACAGCAGAGGGGAGTTTGGGAGACGTTGGCAGTGTAGTCGGGGGGAACGGACAGTCTCCTGCCCTGGAACAGCAGAGGGGAGTTTGGGAGACGTTGGCAGTGTAGTCGGGGGAAACGGAGTCTCCTGCCCTGGAACAGCAGAGGGGAGTTGCGGGATGTTTCGCTGAACCGTCGTACAATCTCGTTCCGCATGTGGAAATAGTGCACCCTGATGACAACCGGTCTGGGCGGTTCTCCCGTCTTGGGTTTGGCACGTAGGGTGCGATGGGCTCTGTCGAGTAGGGGGACTCCACCCGGTTTCAGCAGGTCTTTCAATAAGCCGCCGATAAACTCTGTTGGACGCGGCCCTTCAGAGCCCTCTGGTGACCCCACTATACGGAGGTTGCTGCGCCTCGATCTCCCCTCCAAGTCCTCACCTTTGTCTGCCAGTGTCCTCACTTGTGTTTTGAGCGCCTTGACGGAGGCATCGAGTGAGGTGAGCTGGTCGCTATGGCCACTCGTGGTTTGTTCCAAGTCACCAAGAGTCCGTCCATGTTCATGTATCTTCTGCAGCAGTGGCTCGGTAGCATTCTTCAGTTCTGTGCGCCGCACTGAGCTGATTTCGGATCTCAAGTCAGTCGCCAACGAGTCAATCCTACCAAATACTATGTCTTCCTGCCAAATATGTCTTCCTACCAAATATGTCTTGCTTCAGTGAGTCCAACACAGACTGCAACGCCCGCGGATCGGTAGAGTTCGCCATGCTAGCAGCGCCATCCAGCGGCCGCGGTGGTTCAGTTGATTGCCAGGATTTGTTGCGGCCTACACGTGAGGAGTCGGATTTCGGCTTATGAGTGGCCATTATGAGTCCGAAGGGCAAAAAAGGCTTGTCAAACTGGTAAGCAAAATAAATTGAGCCTGATAATGCCGAAAACAATTGATAAAAGGACTATTTATAAATTACATTTGTCACATAACGACAGAGCTGTGAAAAAGCCTGTCTCACATGCTCGGTGCTCGGCTCCGCCTCGATGCAACTATTAACCTCCACACTATAATGCTAGATCCAGAGACGCATCATTGAGGCATATTTACCCGCGGATTTCATTAGATGGAATCAGAATGCATTTCATCTGCATCTCTCAGTTTACTCAACCGGGAAAAGGACCAGAATCCCCTGAGCACAAGAAGAAATTCGCCAATCTCGCCCTCTAGTGGCACCATGTTGTAATAGCCGAGAGTTAACCCTTTTTATGATCTTTGCTGTTCCCTTTGGTACAATCTTACTTTTTGAAATGGTTTGTACATATGAATTATATTTTAACATAACAATAACTGTAAATACCTCTTCCCTTGTACATAGTTAAACCAAAATAAAATATATTCTCTTTTTTTATACTGAACATTTACCACCTGGCTACAACAATACAGTAGCATAACGACTGAAACCAACGACCAGTTTCATGTGCAAATATGGGCGTGACCATTAACTAGAGTTTCAATGGCCGTGTCTGTGAATAGTACCAGTTAAAGCATGTGCCACTTAACTTAGCCATTTTCCTCAGAATCTCACCAGAAATGTCCTCAGAAAACATGACTGGCACGCAACCACACGCAACACAAACACAGTTGGTGTAGCACAGTGGTTCTCAAAGTGGGGTCCGGGTCACCCAAAGATACTTGAGAGGGTTCCAGGGGGTTCCCAGTGAAAAGGGAAATAATATATTTTAACTATAATTTTATTAGTTACATAATTACAGAATCTATGACTGAATTATGCAAGCAGCTCCAAAATTCAATATAAATTCCTCCAGCAGTTTCTTAGCTACTGCCCCAGTCTGTTGGTTAGGTATGGCATAAGATTGTGACCAACTAGAGACATAGTCTGCTATGACCAGTGTGCACTTATTACCTTGCTCAGCACTGGGGAGGGGGCCCATTAAATCTGCAGCGATCCCTCTAGTTTGTAAATGAGCGGCCTGTAACAAAACTTGTCATGGATGTTCTACAGGGAGGGCCTTTCCCTTTGTAAGCAGCACATGCCACACATGTCTCACACCACTTTTTCATGGCCCTCTCACTCTGATTTTGCCTGTGATTTTTTTCTAAAACTCACAGGCAAAACTCATGATAAAACTGCTAGCCTAAATGGCCAGCAGTTTTGTCGCTGTGCATAAAGGTTAATATCTCATTTATCAGTTCAACATAGTTTCCTGTCTCATAGTTTTGACTCTATAGGCCCAGTATTTAATTTCTTACTTGTAATGCACCCCACACTTGCCTGAATGGTCTGACGTTTGACTCTGAAATAATTCAGCAGGAGGCTCAGTTCTATCTTGTTTTGTTTTTTTCCAATCCTTCAACTGGGAAGTCACAGAGTATCTATCCTGTGCTTCCAGGAGGAAGTCCATGTTTTCTGAGGCTTGAGAGTCAGCACTCACTAGAGGTGCCATAGCGACCTCATGTGGCCTGTCTGGGGCTGCTGTCAGAGTTACTGCACCACATTCGTTGTAGTCTTACTCTGTACTTACTGATTATCTACAGGACGGTGCAGTTTCTCTGGACGGTGTACTATCTCATGCTGATTTTGGTCTAGCAGCTCTAACCACCTGGCTAGCTGACCTTCTGGCTTTTTGAAGTTACTGAGCCAACACTGAGCTATGATCTGTCCTCAGTAAAAAAAAAAAATTTTTTTTTAAATTCCTCCCTAACAGACAGTGTCTGAAATGTTTAAGGAATACAATCACAGCCAACAGCTCATTTTTTGTCATTAACAGTCTCTTCTCTTGTTTTGTCAGGGCAAAAAATCGGGTATACATCTTCTGTAGTATGATGCGAGATCAAGAAAACTTCTAGCCTCTGTCACTGACTTAAGGGTATGCCATGATCGAATACTCTCTGTTTCGGAGGGGTCGGTACACACTCCCTCTGCTGAAATGATATGTCCTAGGTAGCTCACCTGTGACCTGCACAGGTGGCATTTAGCTGGCTTCACTTTAAGGCCTGTCCATTTCAATCTGCGTAGGACCCCCTCCATCTGTGTCACCTGGTCCTGAACAGAATGGTCTAGCACTATTATACCATCAAGGTACACCAAGCATGTTGTCCATTGCATGTCAGCCAACACCAAGTCCATGAGGCATTGAAATGTACTCAGTGCATTGCACAATCCAAAACCCATGACATTGAACTCAACAAGTCCCCTCTTGGTCAGAAATGCTGTCTCATTACGATCATCAGGATGTCGTCTGTAGCTGTGCAACTCTCTTACACAGCAACCCCAATAGTTATTTAGGGACATTAATTTTGTCTTTGGTATTTTCAACAGAACCACACACATTTATCGTGTGGTGGAATTTGTCCTGCCCGTCAAGCTGTCACATCTGCTCCGGTTCTCTAGCCATGTGTATAGCTTCTTCTAGTGCAGTGGTTCCCAACCTCTTTTGAGCACTGTACACCCAAAGCATTTGAAGCCAACCTAAAGTACCCCCTACTATGCAATCAATTGTGGTGATCACCAGGATATATCATTAATGCAATGTTTGCCAGCCGGGGATACACGTACCCCTAGTGGTATGTGGGTGGTCCCCAGGGGGTACGTGAAAAGATTTTAAAAATGAGAGAAAAAAAAACATTTAAAGAATGTACAGGAAAACTGTAACCAAATAATGTGTAATGTGTAATAATGCAACCAAACTTGGGACAATTAAAATGAAGTAACAATTTGCTGGCTATATTAATTTTGACTATACTTTTTCTGGCGCACTGTTTTTTCTTGCTAGCTAGCAAAATACCAAGCCTCTTTCAAAGTTTCAGTTAACGTCATGGATAAATGGCTGAGTCGAGCGGGTTCATCCAACAACAACAGCACAGCTGATACTGCTGAATAGGGAGAACCCGTTGAGAAGAACAAGGAAAGGGAGAAGGTAAAGCGTCGTCGGTTTGGTGAACCATATGTGCTGTCTGGATTTACTGCCACAACTACAGAGCCGCCGCAGCCAGCGCGTTTCCTCTGTGGCGACGTGCTTTCCAATGACAGCATGAAATCGTCCCGTTTTCACCGCCACCTCAGTACTACGCATCTCTCCTGTGTGGGTAAACCCGCCGGATTTCCATCACAAGCTGGCTCAATTTAAGAGAAGCCAAGATAAACTAAAGAAAGCGACACCGGTCTTAACCAAGGCGTCGGAGGCCTCATATGCTGTGTCGCTACTCGTGGCTAAATCAAAAAAGCCTTCACCACAGCCGCAGAGCTCATCTTGCCTGCTGCTGCTGCTGCCATTCCGCAGAAACAGTGATCGATAAGAAAGCAGTGATGTCCTGAAGAAAGTGCCGTTGTCAAATCATCCTGTGAGCCGTCGGATCGACGACATGGGAACTGACATTACTGACCAAGTGGTGGAGGAATTGAAAGAGTCGGGTACGTTCGCTTTGCAGTTGGATGAATCAGCGGATGTCAGCGGGGAAGCGCAGCTGATGCGTTTGTGCGTTAAAAGACATGTTGGAGATGAACGAGCACGTTCTGTTTTGCTAGAACCTCACAGGGAGAACTACCGGACATGACGTTTGTTCTCTCAACACAAGCTGGACTGGAAGTCCTGCTCTCATGTGAGCACGGACGGCGCTGCGACGATGAGCGGCAGAGTGAATGGTTTAATGGCCCACATCAAAAAGGTAAACCCTACTGTTACATGCATGCACCGCATTGTGGCGAATTCTAACTAGAGTGTTCCTGCTCCAAGCTCATTTGCATATTACCCACGATGCAACTGAAGTGTCGATGTTTTGGTTATGTTGTGGGATATTGAACATGTTAAAAACGGGCATATCTGTTACAGATAGCGGGGATGTGGTGGAAGGTAATGGGGACGTTATGAGAGAAGTTGTATTAGACAACATGATATTTCACACCATGAGGGTAAAGAGTAGGCAAATAGATAAGGTCGCTTCTGTGGCCAAGAAAAGGACTAGGCTGAGACTAATATGAACTTGTGCTGGTATGACTAGCTTGGCTTGCGGTCATTATAAAGCTTGTTTGTTAACTCTGAAAAGTTTGTTGAGAAGTCCGTTATTTGATCATGTCACATTGGTGTCAGAAGTGGGATGGACTTCTATAGACAGCAAACGTTGGCTTGAAGGGCGTAACCGAAAGTCCGCCGGTGAGCGTATGGAAATCGCTGCTCTCGAAAAGGAGATCAGAGGTCTACTCTCTCTGCCAGACGGGAGCAGCGCAATGCGGCCTCAGGAAGAGGGAGATCCGTGCCCACCCCTGAGTGCGGTAGACGCGCTGGGTAATGTCCGCAGGGGCGGAGTCCCAAGGAAATGGAAAATTTCTTCTCTTTCAGAGCGAGTCCAATGGGGAGTCCCCGCCGCGTCCTGCCCCGACCGAGAGTTGAACACACCTTGCAGATATGGTTTCAGACCAGTACAAGAATCACCAACTGTTCCGACCCCTGGCCAAGCCCAAACATTCCCTCGGTAAAGCCGGGGCGCTACGACGGGAGCTCTAGCTGGGAAGGATTCCTTGCTCAGTTCAACCTGATTGCTAGGGTATTGAGATGGACAGAAAACCAGCAAGTAGTCAACCAAGCAGCAGCCCTGGAGGGAGAAGCAAGGAAGGCACTCCTAGACCTGGCGGCTGGAGAGATATCACTGGGGGCGCTAACCACTGCCCTGGGTCGCCGGTTTGGCAACACCCAGTCGCTGATTAGCTTCCGGGATCAACTCCATTCAAGACAGAGACACGGCCAGGAGAAGTTGGGTACCCTGGTGGCTGACATTCAACGCCTGATGAGCCGTGCGTATCCTGGTATGCCCCAATCTGCCATCCAATGCCTGGCCCTGGATTCCTTCCTACGGGCTTTACAGCCACCTCACCTCAGGCAACAGGTGCGGCTGGCAAAGCCACTCACCATTGAAGAGGCGCTGCATAGGGCAAAGGAGGTGGAGGCCATTATGGCGGAAAAAGGAGCGTAGAGCCTTGAGTAAGGAAGAAAGGAACTACTGTGTGACTCGGAGAGAACTCCTGGCAGTAGTACAGGCCGTAAGGCATTTTAAGCCTTACCTGTATGGAAAGGACTTCCTACTGAGGACGGACCATGCATCGCTCCGCTGGCTGCTTAGCTTCAGAGAACCAGAAGGGCAGGTAGCCAGATGGATAGAAGCCTTGCAGGGATTTACCTTAACCACGGAGCACCGAAGAGGAAGCCGACACAACAATGCTGATGCTCTCTCCAGACGCCCCTGTTCGGATCAGGCCTGCCGCCATTGTAGCCGGTTGGAGACTCGAGAACAGCAACGAGTGGGTCGTGTTACAGTGCGGACACTTGTGGCCCCAAGTGCGCCACTGGAGGAGATGTCACGAACCAAGATAGGGGAACTCCAACGTCGGGATAGCCACCTGGGACCCGTGATACGTTGGCTAGCACATAAAGAGGTCCCAAGTAGAGAGATGGCAGGTCCCCACTCCCCCACCACCAAGGCATTGCTTGGACAGTGGAATTCACTCATGCTTCATGAGGGCTGCCTCTATCGCGTGTGGGAAGAGCCAAGGAGGGGAAGCAGTACCTGGCAAATAGTTGTTCCCCACGCACTACAACAAGTGTTAAGCACAGTTCATGGCCCCCCTGGAGTGGGACACTTCGGCATTACCAAAACACTGCGGCGGCTGCAAGAAAGATTCTACTGGGGGAGGTGCCGGCGAGACGTGGAGTGGTTCTGCCGTAACTGTAACACCTGCAATGCAAAGAAGGGGCCAGCGGGGCAATCCCATGCCCCCCTGCAGCAATACAGGGTGGGGGCGCCCATGGAAAGAATTGGAGTGGATGTGGTTGGGCCATTCCCCGTGACAGAGGATGGTAATCGTTACATTCTCACAGTGATGGATTATTTTACCAAGCGTCCCGAGGCCTATGCCATCCCTGACCAATCTACAGCCACGGTGGTAGACTGCCTCATTGAGGGGATGGTTACCCGGTTTGGGGTGCCAGAGGAGCTGCACAGTGACCAGGGGCGCAATTTTGAATCCCAGGTGTTTGGGGAGATGTGTCGGCGCCTTGGGGTGTGGAAGACCAGGACCACTCCCCTACACCCTCAAAGTGATGGCCTGGTTGAGCGGTTCAATCGGACCTTGGTCACACAACTAGCCATGCTCACGGCGAGGCATCAAAGGGATTGGGACCCCTGCCCCTGGTACTCATGGCATACCGGTCAGCCATTCAGGAGTCTACGGGGTGCACCCCAGCTGCACAAATGTTTGGTCGGGAGCTACGGACGCCTGTGGATCTGGTCTTTGGAAAGCCACCAAACCCACCAGTATGAGGGCCGCCGGGGCCAGGACTATATACACGCACTACAGGACCAGATGGAGGCTACTCATAAGCTGGCTCGAGAGAATATGGCTTCTGCAGGGGAAAGGCAGAAGAGAGCCTATGATGTACGTTGACACCGCAAAGAGTACCAGCAGGGGGACAGCGTATGGGTGTATAACCCACGGCGAAAGAAGGGACAGTCCCCAAAGCTGGACAGTAACTGGGAGGGGCCCTGTCTCATCTTGAAGAGGATCTCAGAGGTTACCTATAGAGTGAAGCTCAACAGCCGCCCTCGGATAGTCATCCATCACCAAGATCGCCTCGCACCTTACTTAAGCCGGGACAGCGACCAAGCCGGGACTGAAAGTGCGGTGGGAGGAGGTGGGGTGCCAGACTTTTCTTCCTCTGTAGACCAGGCTACCGGGGTTCAGGGAGGGTGTAAGGACACTGCTGGGTCAAAGCCAACCTCCCTGGATGTCAGCAAGGAGCTACCATTAGAGCACCTTGTTTTGGGACAGGGAGGGGGCGGGGACACTGGGTTTACAGAGCTGCCCTCCCTGGCCACGAATGGAAACAGCGGTGCCGTCGACGTCGACGGTGGGGGCTCAGACCCAGCGGATGCAGAGCCGCCCCCGTCATCTATCAGCAGCCCGCGGCAAGGAGCAGCCCGGGATGGGAGAGGCGCTCGGCGGAAGAAACCCTCATGGTGGATGGACCCATCCACATGGGATTTGGGTTAGGCCAACGGGACGTTGGTTTTTCAAGGAAGGGGGCAGTGTGGCGAATTCTAGAGTGTTCCTGCTCCAAGTTCATTTGCATATTACCCACGATGCAGCTGAAGTGTCGATGTTTTGGTTATGTTGTGGGATATTGAACATGTTAAAACGGGCATATCTGTTACAGATAGCGGGGATGTGGTGGAAGGTGATGGGGACGTTATGAGAGAAGTTGTATTAGACAACATGCTATTTCCCACCATGAGGGTAAAGAGTAGGCAAATAGATAAGGTCGCTTCTGTGGCCAAGAAAAGGATTAAGCTGAGACCAATACAAACTTGTGTCTATTATGACTAGCTTGACTTGCGGCCGTTAAAAAGCTTGTTTGTTAACTCTGAAAGGTTTGCTGAGAAGTTCATTATTTGACCACGTCACAGCATGATTCACCGAGAAGAACCAGCTAGCAACAGAGTGTTCCAGAGTTACACCACGTTTTGAATGATGCAGGCTTGAGCGCCAGTATGCGCTCGTGAGCGGAGTGACGACTGACAAAGTCCGGTGGGAAACTGTGGCGCATTATGAAAAAGTATAGCCAATAATAATATAGCCAGCAAATTGTTACTTCATTTTAATTGTCCCAGTTTTGGTTGCATTGTTACAGATTATTCATTATTCATTATTTGGTTACAGTTTTCCTGTACATTTTTTAAATGTTTTTTTTCTCTCTCATTTTTAAAATCTTTTCACGTACCCCCTGGGGACCATCCACGTACCACTAGGGGTACGCGTACCCCCGGTTGGGAAACACTGTTCTATTGTCTTGGGTTTGCTGCTGCGAGGTGCATACGAATATCTCCATTCCCAATATTGGCAATAAAATGATCGCTTGCAAGGGAATCGCATGTGCCTACACTGTAATCTGGATATGCCTTGGCAGCTAGCCTACACACAGCATAGCCAAAATCTCCTATGTTCTCGCCAACTTTGCGCTTGCAGTCCAGAAATGCTACACAGTTCCAGGCGGCATGCACTGGTGGTTCAATGTGCTGTTGCAGAACCTCTTTCGAATGCCCATATTTGAGGTCCTGTGGTAAATTGCTGGAGAAATCTCTTACGGACAGCTAAAAGTTATACCGCACCATGAGATCACATACGTTCAATGTTGACTTAAGTTATATCTTAAAACTTAACACTAAGTATGTTACGACTCTCGAATGAAGACCAGAGGCCAGTGTAGCGAAACCCAAAGGACATACAGACAACAGAGCACCGGGATAACCCGAAGGGCGATTTTAATGCAGGAAAAATAAACAACCCCGCCACAGGGATAAGAACAGGGGAATCTCAGGTGGGGGTTGTTGAGACGATGTGCGTGCGCCTGGCTACCAAAGTCCGAATCCGTAGAGCGAGGGGTTGTCCGAGGAAGTCCGGGTCCGAGATCCAGGAAGTCAAGTCCGAGAGGAGGGGTCCAGGTAGAGACACGGAGGGAGATCGCTGGAGAGGTCTGGGGAAAAACGTGAAGGTCGCTGGGGACGAGGAACGAGGGAGACGCGGAGAGCCGTGGAAGTCGCAGAGGGGGGGGATCTTGGGAGGAAAAAGAGAGACACGAATATTAGACACTGGGGAATAAACGGAGTTGCAAGAGGGCAAGGAACACTGGAGGGCTTGTCAGAGCTTTACCGCAGGGTTCAGTACGTCGAAGCACGGAGAGACGTGCTGGGAGGCTTCTTGTAGAGGGCTGCCTGATTGCCGCAGGTGTGCCTGAGAGATGACGGCAAACACCTGGTGCAGTGCAGCGCTCGTCTCCTCAGAGCGCGAGCCGTGCGCTCGGATGTTTCCGGCACGTCCGAGCTGGGGGAGTGGCTTGAACGTGCCGGGGAGGCAGCTCGGGGCGGTGTAACCACAACAGTACCCCTCCCCCTCCTACGGGAGACCGTCCGATGGCGTTGGGGTGGGCCCGATAGAACTCCTCCAGGAGTGCGGGGTCGGCCAGGTAGGACCGGGGAACCCAGCTGCGGTCCTCGGGCCCATAGCCAACCCAGTCCACCCGGTATTGGTACCAACGCCCCCGGCGGCGTACGGCCAGCAGCCGGTCGACATCCCAGACCATGTCACCACCGTCGAGGACCCTGGGGGGGTGGAGGAGCTTGGACAGGGGGAGACAGGGGGCTGGAGGCTACCGGTTTGAGGTGAGAGACATGGAACACGGGATGGACTTTGAGTGAGGTAGGGAGATGGAGACGTACCGCTGAGGGTTGACGATGCGGTCGATAGTGTAGGGGCCGACGTAGCGGGGAGCCAGCTTCCGGTTGAGGGTAGGGAGGGGCAACCACGGTCTTCCTAACAGCAGGGACGCTGTGGGGGCGTGTAAAACGAAAAAACGCATAGTCTCTACGTGATTACCGGAAAGAGTGAGAGTGAGGGAAGCAGTGCTGTGTGTGATCTTACCGAGTGAACGACCATCTACGGCTTGGGCTGTGAGGGGTGTGTCTAGGGGGACGAGTGGAACGCCGGCCTGCCGGGCCACCGATATGTCCATCAAACACTCGTCCGCCCCCGAATACAGGAGTGCACCAACAGAGAGTGAGTTGTTACCCCAGGTGAGAGTGACAGGAAACAGCTGGTTGTGCTCCTTCTTGTGCTGGGGCTGTGGAAGGGTAGTCAGGCTCACTAGGACACCCCTCGCTAGTGAGCCGGGTCTTTTTGGGCGAGTCGGGCAGGCCTTGATGTCGTGGCCCGACCTCCCGCAGTAGAGGCAGAGGTGGTCACGCATCCTCTGCTCCCTAACCTCTAGCGGGAGCCGTGACCGACCCAACTGCATGGGCTCCTCCTCCGGCCTGGATCCAGAAGACACCCAGGGTTGGGAGGGGAAGTGTGAGGGCGGAGAGAGCCCGTGGGACGCTGACCCAGGGGAGGCACCGGTCGAACGGACGGGGGTAGGCCTATGGGAGGTCCCAGTGCGTGGGGCGCGTTCCTGACGCCGCTCCTGCAGCCGTTCGTCCATCTGGAGGGCAAGGGTGATGAGCTCGTTGAAGGTAGCAGGGCGGTCTCGAACGATGAGATCTTTGATGGAATCGCTGAACCCCCTCCTGTACGCGCGCTTAAGTGCTGTGTCGTTCCGCCGCCAGTATCCTAACCTCCAGGGTGTAGTCTTCAACTGACCTAGCTCCCTGCTGGATAGAATGGAGGCGGCCAGCTGCCTTTTCCCCGTCCGCTGGGTGGTCGAACACTAAACGAAATTCGCGGCGGAAGGCATCATAGTTGGCGGAGAGCGGTTCGTGATGGCCAACTGCCGCCATTGCCCAACTGAGGGCTCTGCCAGTCAACAGGGATATCACCAGGGCTACCTTAGCCTCCCCTGTCCTATACCTGGCTGGCTGGTGTTTGAACAGGAGCTCACACTGACCGGGGAAACTTCTGCACTGCTTGAGCTCCCCACCGAAGGCTTTAGGACAGGGGATATTAGGCTCCATACAAGGATCAGTTGACCGGAGGGATGCTCGGAGGCTCGTAGGGACTGGGAGCTGGAGCTGGGCTGGGGCCAGAGACTGGGGTCAGGGCAGGATGATTGCTGATCTTGGACACTGCCACTCTCAGAGCAGCAATCTGCACGGAGAATGAAGCAAGGGTGTTCGCCGAGGTACGCGAGTTAGCCTGGAGCCCGCTGATTTCTCCAGTGATGTGGGAGAAGGCAGTGCTAAGCTCAGCATGGAGTTGGGTGAGTTGAGTGCTGTGGTCCTTTACCACTACCTCGAGAGATATAGGGTTCTGGGGCTTAGGGGCTATAGCTGCCTGAGCAACTGCCTGCCCCTCGGGTTTGCTTTGGCTCATTCTGGGCTTCGACGTTCTGTTACGACTCTCGAATGAAGACCAGAGGCCAGTGTAGCGAAACCCAAAGGACAACCAGACAACAGAGCACCGGGATAACCCGAAGGGCGATTTTAATGCAGGAAAAATAAACAACCCCGCCACAAGGATAATAACATGGGAATCTCAGGTGGGGGTTGTTGAGACAATGTGCGTGCGCCTGGCTACCAAAGTCCGAATCCGTAGAGCGAGGGGTTGTCCGAGGAAGTTCGGGTCCGAGATCCAGGAAGTCAAGTCCGAGAGGAGGGGTCCAGGTAGAGACACGGAGGGAGATCGCTGGAGAGGTCTGGGGAAAAACGTGAAGGCCGCTGGAGACGAGGAACGAGGGAGACGCGGAGAGCCGTGGAAGTCGCGGAGGGGGGGATCTTGGGAGGAAAAAGAGAGACACGAATATTAGACACTGGGGGATAAACGGAGTTGCAAGAGGGCAAGGAACGCTGGAGGGCTTGTCAGAGCTTTACCACAGGGTTCAGTACGTCGAAGCACGGAGAGACGTGCTGGGAGGCTTCTTGTAGAGGGCTGCCTGATTGCCGCAGGTGTGCCTGAGAGATGACGGCAAACACCTGGTGCAGCGCAGCGCTCGGTCTCGCGCTCGGATGTTTCCGGCACGTCCGAGCTGGGGGAGTGGCTTGAACGTGCTGGGGAGGCAGCTCAGGGCATTGTAACCGCAACAAAGTAGGTGCCAAGTCCGCCAAAGGAAAACCGTGGCATCTCGGTTTGAGCAAGTGGAAAACCTTTTGCAAGATGAAGAAAATTAAGGAGTACACAGTTTACGTAGCAAGGAGTTCTTCATTACCAGTCTAAATTTGTTGTATCCATGAAACAACACTGATTCATATTCGTATTTCACAGATTTCAGCGCACAGAAATTCAGCGATAACGGACCTCCTTGCTGTTAATTTAAAGCACGACATGGACAGGAACGGAAATAATAAATAAATGTACTGATAGGATATGTGTGGGAACATATATATAGTACGGGGTTGATGTAGGGACGCTATTAGGGGACGGACCAGAGGTTGTATGATATCGTGGTGAATAAAGTTACAGAAAATAGCATGCCTGTCTTCGGTCTGTATATGCGTACATAGTGCCCAGGCCCAGCATATTATTATGGTGTCAGAAGTTTGAATCCCGTCTCAAGAGGACGTTTGAGCCGTTCGTGAAGAAGTTGTAGGGCGAGTTATATAACCACGAAGTGCGAACAACGTGAGTCCCGTTAGCTAAGCTAAGCTAACGCTAGCCAGCAGTTAGAGACTGTGTGCAGCTAGGCTAGTTAGCTAGCTAGACGGTCGGTTGAACGTGATGTTACAAGGCAGCAAGAACGCGATGGATTCCCTTTTCTCCATCAACCCGCCGGGAAACTTTGACTTTTCTGACTTTGCTAACTGGCCCAACTGGAGTCGCCGGTTTGAAAGATTCATAATAGCTGCTGGACTAAACAAGAAGAGTGAAGAATATCAAGTGAATTCACTGGTTTACACAATGGGTGATAAAGCAGATGATGTTTTAGGCACGCTAGGCTTAACTGATGATGAACTTAAGAAGTACAACAAAGTAAAACAGGCTTTTGATAAGCATTTCATCTGCAAATATAATGAGATTTATGAAAGAGCTCGTTTCAATAAGAGATGCCAAGAGCCAGGAGAGGCGGCTGAGTCCTTCATCTCTGCAGTTTACAAACTAGCAGAAAACTGTCAGTATGGTGCACTACAAGAAGAAATGATCAGAGACAGGTTAGTGGTCGGGCACAGACATAATGGCCTGTCAGAGAGGCTACAGATGGATAGTGACCTGACCCTAGAAAAAGCTATACTTAAAATAAGACAACATGAAGAAATCAAGAAGCAGCAACCCGTAGTGAGAGAGACTACAGACCAGAAGGAGGCAAATGTAGATCTACTGAAATTCAGGCAGAAGTCTCACAAAGATCAGACACGTAAAACAGCCTACAAAAAGGGTCGAACAGAGCAGAAAAGCTGTGGCAGATGTGGAAAAACTCCTGCACACTCCCTGAACAACTGCGCTGCACGGGAAGTGGAGTGCGGAAAATGTTGGAAGAAAGAACATTTTGCTGCTGTTTGCAAATCCAGCAGAGTGAGTGCAGTTCAAGAAGAAGAGGAGGAGGAAGATCCTCTTTTCCTGGGAGCAGTATCGGCAGGAGAAAAACAGTAAACATGGAAAAAGACACTGAAAGTGAATGGCCAAGAAATGACTTTCAAGTTGGACACAGGGGCGGACGTGACAGTCATCCCAGCTACCATCTACTCAAAAGAACAGCACAGCCCTCTCACCAGAGCAACAAAACCACTATGTGGGCCCAGCAACGAACCTCTTAAGGTGAGTGGTCAGTTTGATGGAGTCATGGAATACAAGGACAGGACAACGACACAACCAGTGTACGTCGTACAGAAGCTGGCAACTCCTCTTCTTGGCTTTCCAGCCATTTCAGCATTGCAGCTACTGCATCCAGTGGACAGTGTGAGAGCTGGAGGCTGAGATGAAAGAACAATACTCCAAGGTCTTCACAGGGCTGGGTTGCCTGAAGGGGGAGTACAGGATAAAGCTGAAGGAGGAGGCCAAGCCCTACGCGTTGTCGCTGACACGACGTGTACCTCTACCGCCAAACGACAAAGTCAAAGCAGAGCTTCAGAGAAGGAGGACATGGGAGTGATCATGCCCACTGAAGAGGCGACGGACTAGTACGCGGGGATGGTCGTCGCACCAAAGCCCAAAGGAAAAATCAGAATCTGCTCCGACATGACCCATCTGAACGAATACATCGTCAGTGAGAGACACATCTTGCCTGCCGTAGACGAAACCCTGGCCAAGCTCGCAGGTGCAACAGTGTTTACAAAACTGGATGCCACAGCCGGGTTCTGGCAGGTTCCTCTACATCCAGAATCAGTCCCGCTGACAACATTTATCACCCCATTCGGGAGATACTGCTACAAGAGGCTTCCATTCGGGATCTCGTCAGCACCAGAACATTTTCAAAAGAGGCTGACAAGAGGCTGACAGGGCTGGAAGGCACTGTGTGTCACGTGGATGACATTCTCGTCTTTGGGTCGACACGTGAACAACATGGCCGCAGGCTCCACCAGGTGTTGGAGCGGCTCCAGAAGGGGAGGCTGACGCTCAATAGTGAAAAATGTGAGTTTGCAGTGGACAAGGTCATGTTCCTGGGCCATGTCGTCTGAGCTCAAGGCATCGAGGCAGACCCTGGAAAGATCAAGGCGATCAAGGAGATGCCCACACCCAAAGATGTTGCAGATGTGAGGAGGTTTGTGGGCATGGTGAACTACGTGGGTAAGTTTTCACCACGTATCGCAGAGCTCACACAGCCGCTACGAGAACTACTCAAGACAGACACTGACTGGGAGCATGCAGCAGCGTGTTGTCGACAAGCTGCGCCAGGAACTGAGTTCGCCTGCAGTTCTGGCACAGTACTGCCTGAACAGACCGACCAGAGTTGCAGCGGACGCTTCCTCCTTTGGACTGGGAGGAGTGTTGTCTCAGAAGCAACCGTCGGGGGACTGGCGCCCAGTCGCATTCATCTCATGGATCATGACAGACGTGAAGCGAAGATATGCTCAGATTGAAAAGGAGGCGCTCGCGCTGACCTGGGCGTGCGAACGTTTTCGAACTTATCTGGTCGGAATGGACTTCCTCATACAAACTGATCACAAGCCTCTCATTTCTCTGCTCGGCAGCAGAGCGCTTGATGACTTGCCACCTCGCATCCTGAGATTCAGGCTGTGACTGCTTCGCTTCACGTACCAGATCGAGCATGTGCCTGGAAAGAAACTGATCACAGCGGACGCACTGTTCCGGGCGCCAGTCCATGGAGAGCCCACAGCAGAGGACAGGCAGCTGGAGCAGGATGTGTGCGTGTCCATCAACCAAATAATGGAGCACCCGCCAGCGTCGGACGACAGGCTGGCTCAGATCAGGGCTGCACAGGACACAGATGATATCTGCAAAAAGCTCAAAAACATGGAACAGACCGGATGGCCTGAAAACAGAAAATGTC
Organism: Lampris incognitus; assembly: GCF_029633865.1. NCBI lineage: Eukaryota > Metazoa > Chordata > Actinopteri > Lampriformes > Lampridae > Lampris > Lampris incognitus. The sequence goes on from NC_079230.1 coordinate 34,133,511, forward strand.
TTCCGTCGGAACTTCAACCGTACTGGCAGTATCACCAGGACCTGCTGATAGCAGACGGGTTACTGCTGAAGGGCGAGAGACTTGTCATCCCGCTCACCATGCAAGAGGAGATGCTCAACAAACTTCATGAAGGCCACCAAGGCATGACAAAGTGTGCCGCCAGAGCGCAGCAGTCAATATGGTGGCCAGGTCTAACCAGTCAAATCAAACAGAAAGTGGAAAACTGTGAGATCTGTGCACGTGAGGCTCACAATGCACCGGAGCCGCTGCTGACGACACCATTGCCCGACAGGCAGTGGCAGCGCGTTGCGGCGGACCTCTTCCAGTGGAACAATGCGATGTACCTCGTGGTGACTGACTACTTCTCACGCTACATAGAAGTAGCCAACCTCTCATCCACCACCACAGCCCATGTGACAGAGAAGCTGAAGTCTATCTTCGCATGCCATGGGGTCCCAGAAACTGTTGTCATAGCCCCCAGTTCTCTGCAGCGGAGTTTGCATCTTTCGCCAGAGACTATGGCTTCACACACACAATGAGCAGCCCTCACTACCCTCAAAGTAATGGGGAAGCCGAGAGAGCTGTAAGAATGGTAAAGTCTCTCCTGAGGAAGGGGGACGATCCGCACAAGGCCCTCATGGCTCACAGAGCCACCCCCTTGGCCCACGGGTCATCCCCTGCACAACTGCTGATGGGCTGTAACATCAGAACGCCCCTGCCCGTCAGTCGGGAGAAGCTACAGCCAGGTCGGCCTGACATCCAGGCTTTCAGGAGGAAGGATCAGGACTTGAAAGTGAAACAAGCTTCCCGGTACGACAAAAGACACAACGTCCTCGGCGAATGAGAGGGTCGCCTCTATACGACTTCGAGTTGCTGGGGGGGGAAGGCTCTGATTGTTGTGTGTGCTTATGCACTGAATAGCAGTTTGGTATATCCGGCCTTCTTGGGGTCTCTGGGTGGTGTCCTGGATAGGGTTCTGCCTGGGGACTCTGTAGTTCTGCTAAGAGACTTCAACACTCATGTGGGCAATGATGGAGAAACCTGGAGGGGCGTGATTGGGAGGAACAGCCTCCCCGATTTGAACCTGAGCGGTGACTTGTTAGTGGACTTCTGTGCGAGTCATCGATTGGCCATAAGAAACATCATGTTCGAACATAAGGTAGTTCATAAGTGTACTTGGTACCAGAACGCCTTAGGCCGAAAATCGATGATAGACTTTGTGGTCGTATCATCTGCGGCCGAATGTTTTGGACACTGGGGTGATGAGAGGAGCGGAGCAATCAACTGATCACCACCTGGTGGTGACTTGGATAAGGTGGTGGGGAAGGCTAATGAACAGACCTGGCAAATCCAAATTTATAGTAAGGGTGAACTGGGAACGTCTGGCGGAGGTCTTCAACTACCACCTCTGGAAGAAGTTTGCGTGTATACCGAGGGAGGCTGGGGACATGGAGTCTGAGCGGAACATGTTTAAAGCCTCTATTGCACATGCGGCAGGAAGGAGCTGTGGTCATAAGGCCATCAGTGCCTGTCGAGTTGGCAACCTAAGAACCCGCTTGTGGACACCGGTGGTGAGGGAAGCCGTCAGGCTAAAGAAGGAAGCCTTTCAGACTTGGTTAGCCCAGGGGTCCCTTGAAGCAGCAGACAGGTACTGGGAGGCCAGAAGGTCTGCGGCTTCGGTGGTCGCGGAAGTAAAACTCGGGTGTGGGAGGAGTTCGGCGAGGCTATGGAGGCGGACTTTCAGTTGGCTTCAAGGAAGTTCTGGCATACCATTCGGCGACTCAGGAATGGGAAGGAGGGCCTGACTCAGGCGGTGTTCAGCCGGGGAAGGGAACTGCTGATCGGGACTGGTGATGTTGTTTGGCTGTGGAAAGAACACTTTGAGGAGCTCCCGAACCCGGCTATCACGTCTTCAGTGGATGAGGTAGAGTCTGAAGACTCGGGGGAAGGCCCATCCATATCCCTGGCAGAGGTCTCTGAAGTAGTTAAGTTCTTCGATGGCAAGGCACCGGGTGTGGATAAGATTCGCCCTGAGATGCTGATGGCTCTGGATATTGTTGGGCTGTCTTGGCTGACACGCCTCTTCAGTGTCATGTGGAGGTAGGGGACAGTACCTGTGGAGTGGCAGACTGGGTGGTGGTTCCCACACTTAAGAAACGAGACTGGAGGGTGTGCTCGAATTATCGGGGCATCACATTGCTCAGCCTCTCTGGGAAATTATACTCTAACGTGCTGGAAAGGAGGCTCCAACCGATTGTTGAACCTCGGATTCATGTTACGGCTCTCGAATGAAGACCAGAGAGCAGTGGAGCAAAACCCAAAGGCAGACGGAGACAGAGTACTGAGAAACCCGAAGGCAATTTTAATGCAGGATAAAATAAACAAATTGCCACGTAATAATAACAGGGGAATCTAAGGTGGGGGAATGTATGGTGTGGATAGCGGGGTCTGCTAGTGAGATGTGTGCTATACCACGTGTGTGTAATGAAAGCTGGTGTCTAACTTGCAAAATCTTACCTACGTGTAATAATGGAAATATGTTTGGCGGGGTGTTGTGACGATGTGCGTGCGCCTGGCTATCAAAGTCCAAATCCGTTGAGCGAGGGGTTGTCCGAGGAAGTGATCCAGCAAGTCAAATCCAAAGGGAGAGGTCCAGGGAGAGAGACGCGGAGGGAGATCGCTGGAGGGGGTCCGGTGAGACGTGATTGTCGCTGGGGACGAGGGGTGAGGGAGACGCGGGGAGCCGTGGAAGCCACAGAGGGAGGGTCTTGAGGAAAACAAAAACAGCGAGATGAAAAACATGAATTAGACACTGAGAAACAAAACAACAGCGTGGGAATGTTAGACACGAGAAAAGGGTTACTAGGAATCACTGGAATAGGCTTGTCAGAGCTTTACCGCAGGGTTCAATATGTCGAAGCACAGAGGGACGTTCTGGGAGACTTCTTGTAGAGGGCTGCCTGATTGCCGCAGGTGTGCCTGATGGTTGACTGCTAACACCTGGTGCAGCGCAGCGCTCGTCTCCTCAGAGCGCGAACGGAGCACTCGGATGTTCTCGGCGCGTCCGAGCTGGAGGAGTGGCTCGAACGTGCCGATGAGGCAGCTCAGGGTGGCGAAACCACAACAGGACCCCCCCCCCCTCCTACGGGAGACACCGGGCGACCGCCCGACGGCGTCGGGGTGGAGCCGATAGAACTCCTATAGGAGTGCGGGGTCGACCAGGTAGGATTGGGGCACCCAGCTGCGGTCCTCGGGCCCGTAACCAACTCAGTCCACCAGGTATTGATAACCCCGGCCCTGGTGGCGAACGGCGAGCAGTCAGTTGCTATCCCAGACCAAATCGCCACCATCGAGGACCCTGGGAGGCAGAGGAGCTTGGACAAAGGGAGACAGGGGGTTGGAGGCTACTGGTTTGAGGTGAAAGACATGAAACACAGGATGAATCTTGAGTGAGGCAGGGAGGAGGAGGCGTACTGCGGAGGGATTGATGATGCGGTCAATGGTGTAGGGACTGATGTAGCGAGGGGCCAGCTTCCGGGCCAGTAGCCACACCGTCTGGCCAGGATGATAAACCGGAGCTGGCACTCAGTTTGGACGGTTTGGAGACAAAGCAAGAGAGAAAAGCTTGAGATGGTTTGGACATGTGTGGAGGAGAGATGCTGGGTATATTGGGAGAAGGATGCTGAATATGGAGCTGCCAGGGAAGAGGAAAAGAGGGGGGCCAAAGAGGAGGTTTATGGATGTGATGAGGGAGGACATGCAGTTGGGTGGTCTGACAGAGGACGATACAGAGGACAGGAAGAGATGGAAACGAATGACCCGCTGTGGCGACCCCTAACGGGAGCAAACGAAAGTAGTAGTAGTAGTATAATCTTTATTAGTCATTTTGTACATACATACTGATAGGGTTTGTGGAAGACCCCAAGCGCACCCAGAAAGAGATGGGGTTAGCCGAAACTGGCGTACTTTATTCCTTGCTCGTACAACGGTCAAACACAGGAGGGCAATGAGCGACAAGAAAAACGGGAAGTCCAAGGAAAAAAACTCGCGGGTAATCCAAACTGGGAACACGGCAGGATACTTCCACGGGGAAACTTTGCAAGGGAAACCGTAAACCAAGGGCTGGGGTGAGCTCGGAGAGAAAAGCACCGTAAGGGGAGAGTAGCCGCTACTGCGAGGAGGTTACGGCACGAACTGACAACGGGCGCTGGGAGACCACCAAACTTAAACCCAGCCCTGATGGCTAAGCCCGGCCCTGACGAGCTGATTGGCTGCCGGCGCGGGGTGGGCGGGCCACGGCGCGGGGTCGTCGAGCCGTAACACATACATTTTAATCTCTGCATTTAACCCATATGAGCTGCGCAGCTAGGAGCAGTGGTCAGCCGCCATGAAGCACCCGGGGATCAACTCCAGTTATTGCTTCCTATTGCCTTGGTCACAGAGAGAAGTATTAATGTTGCAACTTAATAGATTACACGACAGAAATTGACTGATTGAAATTCATTGAAAGCTGTTTATGTCATTTACATCATTTACAGTTAAAAGGAAAGAGTTAAAATACATCTTATTTGTATTACGTTTGATATATTTGGAGATGTATTTGTGTTGGATTAGTTAAGATACCGTTAGGAAACTACGGCTAGCAGAATGCTTAGCAATAAAATGAAAGTTAACCATGCTATGAGGACGCCTGTTCTGTTCAGAGAAAGCAATGCCAAGTAAAAATTAGTTTAGCTCTCGAAAGTTGTAATGCTTTGATTGAATGCACCACCCTTTTTTATATATGTAGCCGGGTGGTAAATCTGTTAAATATGTTATATGATTTTCCACTTAAATTTAGTATAGTTTAACTGTTAATATATGTAATTGTTACACTGTCAAGCCATGTAAAATGTCATTTGATGTAGTTAAATTGTGAAGCAGATTGTGAGTGTATTTTTATAGTTTTGGTTGTCATTGCATGTTTTGACCAGTAAGTGGCAGTGTTGCGAACTTTTATTGTAACTCCGTGCAAGTTATCCAAGTGCATCTTGGGTATTCTTTCTTTTTTTTCTTGTGTGGAGCGCCTGAAGATTGCGGTGTGACGGTGCTCTGACTCCGTAGTAAGTAAGGGTAAATATCTTGTGAAATATACCTGTAACATTATTCCAAACAATATTGTATGTCGGTAATTTGACAAGATGGTTTGATTTAGACGCTACTGGAGTTGATGTTCGGTGATTTTGGGCGCGAGCCGTCGACCACTGTTCGCCATTGCAGGCATGACAAGGTAATGTTGGCGTGAATAAAGCCACACCATGCCATTGTATTTGGGATGTAAAGGTTTTATATGCATTTTAATTCTGTTTAAAGGTAACTGACAGAGTGAGAAGTTGCGCGATCTTCAGGAAGTTCCACATGTCTTTGTTAAACCCTGTTTAACGTACATAGTTCACTGCCGTATTTTGCACCGTATTTTGTATTTATTATTTCCCTTTTTAAAATCTTTTCTGTTAAACTTGCCACATCTGTGAACATTTATGAGCTGTTTGCTCGAAAGACACAGGAATGTATGCACTCAGTAAAACGATCTGCATTCGAAGGTTCAAACAATAAAATTAAAGCTACAAGAACCCCGGAAGTAATTGTGTCCTGTGTGGTATCTAATTCCACGGGCTACATAATTTTGGTACCAGGAGTGGGGTGTAGCTAAAACATTTTTTTTAAATTGGCAACAGAGTGGCTTATTTTTACTTAAAAAAAAATACGGCGGTGGTGAAGATTGCTGGTGACGTCCGTTGGTGTTGAGTCTGAAGCCATCCTGCTGTGGAGGTGGTGACCAGCGAGAGACGACGTGAGGGGCTCTACGAGGTTCTGGTGCTTCCTGTGTCACACGACTCAGCCGTACCAGCGCAGAGGACTCCAGCGCTAACTTCAGCTACAAAGACCAAGATCCAGCAAGGCTCCAAGTTAAAGACTGTCCTTGTAGTATCCTTGAACCAGGTTTTGAACTAAATATCCTCATTTATACTGGACTGAGTAAAGATTAATATATCATTATGTCTAGTGATTCTGGTGATGAAGGGAGTTCACGTAATGATAATGGCCACACCTCAGGTGGCATAATGGGTATAGGTGAAGGTGCTACAAAAGAAATGCAGACCACCATGCAAGAGCTCGCCAGACTGCAAGATGAGCTCACCAGGTTAAATGGTGAAGCAAGGGCTCAGAGAGCAAGTGATAACAGTGCACCCACACGTTCATACATCTACGTTCCAAGAGAACGCCAGATCCAAGCATTTAGTGGGGAGTGTGGTACAGACAGGAGATCTGTCGAAGAGTTTATTGAAGAGGTTGAAAGGGTTTTAAGATACAGAGAGGAAACAACAGAAGAACAATGTGACTATATACTATCTCTATTGCGTGGCCCTGCATTGGAAGAGGTGCGACTATGCATGAGGGGTCAGTCAGTGGGGCCCAGTGATTTATACTCTTACCTGAGCAATGCATTTGGGGGAAAGCGCAGTTCCACACAGCTTTTGCAGACCTTTTACAACCGTAACCAAACTGATGGAGAAGACCTCCGTGACTACTCCCATGCACTATCCCAGATTTTGAGCTCTGTAGTGAAACAGTCCACAGATGTAATATCTAATGAGAAAACTGTGCTCAGAGACCGGTTTATTGAGGGTTTAAGAGAAGCAGCACTCAGGCGTGAACTCAGGAAAATGGTTAGGGACAAACCAGAGAGCAGTCTTCTAGATGTGAGGAACGAGGCCCTCCTGTGGGAGATGGAGGACAGCAGGTCTCATCGTCCCAGGGTCATAAAGAGCAACCAAGTTACATCAGAGGTTCCGGAAACCCAGTGCTCTATTATTAAAACAAACAATGACCAAGGTACTGCATTAAATGATGTTCGGAGAGCAGTAGCCCATCAGGAAAAACAGCTAGCAGAGTTAGGCAAAACACTTGCTGATCTAGCCTTTGCTGTAGGTGAACTGAGTAAGCGCAGCACTCAACAGACATTCCTAGAGCCCAAGCCACGACCTAGACCCCAGCCAAAGTTCACACCAGATGGTCAGCCTATCTGTTTCAAGTGTAGAGGCATAGGTCACATTGCAAGAAAATGCTCACAGGCCAGAGGGGGTCAAGGGGACGCAACACCTAGTTCTTATGTAGTGCAGGAAAACTCGCACCCTCAGTTGTCATGAGCCACACAACTCGAGGGGAGGAAGCTGGCTCACCAAAAGAGACTCCAGACAGAAGCAGGATCTTAGAGCGTGCAGTCGGAGAACGTAAAACTGTTGAGGTGAAACTACGAGGTGTTACAGTGTCCTGCTTACTTGACACTGGTAGCCAGGTCAGTACAATTTCTGAGAGTTTTTTCAGGGAACACCTGTCAGTGAAAGGCGAAGACATTCACCCGGCATTTGAGTGGTTAAAGATCACTGCAGCTAATGGATTAGACATACCCTATATGGGCTATGTGGAGCTTGATGTAGAAGCCATGGGTCTGACTATCCCAGAGCGAGGTTTTCTGATAGTTAAAGATTCTGAACACTCTTCCTCTGTTCCAGGTCTAATAGGGATGAACATTGTCAAAAAATGCAGAGAGCTAGTACACACTGAGTTTGACACCACACTGCAGGAGAGGTTTGACTCAAACTGGAGAGAGGCTTTTAATCATCTTCATGCAGTACATGCAACAGACAGACTCTCTTTCGCTAGGGTAGCTGGTAAGGATGTAGTCCATATACCTGCTTCATCTGCTGCTACAGTTATGGCTAGGGGACTCAGGACCGTGAGTGAGGATGGTTCTTTTTTGTTGCTGGAGTCTGTGGGTGTCCCTGTTCCTGGAGGTTTGGTTGTTGTGCCTACTTTGGTTTCATCGGGCAATCACATTTTTCCAGTCCGAGTCATGAACATGTCTGATGAAGATATCTGGCTAGGGCCACGGACTAGGCTAGGGGTTTTGACTCAGGTAGACTGTGTGAAAAGTGATGAGCTTTGTGAGGTACAGTTCCAGAGAATCTCAGCAGACACTGAACAAGTGAGTATCAGTGAACACCCCGAAACACCGACACATGTGCAGGAAATTCTCGGCAAGCTCAATTTTTGTGGTAGCCCAGAACAGCAAGCACAGCTGACTTTGTTACTGGAGAAGTACTCTTTTGTGTTTGCAACAGAAGATGAAGATCTAGGCCACACTGACAAAGTACAACATGAGATCCATCTGACAGATGACATACCTGTAACACAGCCATACAGACGAATCCCACCCACACAGTACAGTGAAGTCAGGGAACATATTGGCAAGCTGCTTAAAAAAGGGGTCATTCAAGAAAGCTCTAGTGCTTATGCTTCGCCCATAGTACTAGTGAGAAAGGCAGATGGTAGTCTGAGGCTATGTGTCGATTACAGGAAACTCAACTCAAAGACAAGACGTGATGCATTCCCGCTCCCGAGAATTGATGAGAGTTTTGATGCGCTGAGAGGGGCAAAGTTCTTTTCGACCATAGATCTGGCGAGCGGATACCACCAGGTAGCTATGCATGAGAGAAATCGGACTAAGACTGCATTTACTACACCGTTTGGTCTGTATGAGTACGTGAGAATGCCTTTCGGTGTTTGTAACGGTCCAGCTACATTTCAGAGACTTATGCAAGTTACTATGAATGATCTCATTTTTCAGATACTCCTGGTCTACCTAGATGACATCTTGGTTTTTTCAGAGACATTTGAGCAGCATTTGGAGAGACTTGAGACTGTGTTTAAGAGACTGGCAGAGACGGGACTTAAGGTGAAGTTTCAGAAGTGTGCTTTTCTACAACAGTCAGTAAAGTTTTTGGGTCATCAGGTGTCAGCAGAAGGTATAGGAACTGACCCCTCCAAGGTCTCTGCTGTTAAGAACTGGAAGGTCCCAACCACTGCCAAAGAGCTGCAGTCGTTCTTGGGTTTCTGTAGTTACTACAGGAGATTCATTCGAGGCTTCTCACAGATTGCCGGGCCACTGCATGACCTAGTCAACAAATGTTCAGGTGTGAAAAAAATAGGGAAAGTAGGTCACCAGTTTTGTAATATGTGGACACCAGAGTGTGACTCTTCCTTTGAGCAGTTAAAGGAAAAACTTACCTCTGCTCCCATTTTGGGTTTTGCCGATTTCACACAACCATTTGTAGTTGAGACAGATGCTAGTCAGCATGGATTAGGCGCTGTATTGTGTCAGCAGCAAGGTGACACCAGACGTGTCCTAGCATATGCTGGCCGCAGACTACGCCAGGCTGAGAAGAATGGCCGAAATTATAGTAGCATGAAGTTGGAGTTGCTTGCCTTAAAATGGGCAGTTGCTGAAAAATTCAGGGGTTACTTGCTTGGTTCAAAGTTTGTTGTCCTGACTGATAACAATCCCCTCTGCCACCTCAAGACAGCCAAGTTAGGTGCTATAGAGCAGAGGTGGGTAGCGCAACTGTCTGTTTTTGATTTCGAGGTTAAGTACCGTCCTGGTTGCAGTAATGCCGCCGCAGATGCTCTCTCTAGGCAGGAGTTTGCAGGGGAGCCTGAAACAGACCCTGACTCGGATTTTGACGACTGTATCACTGTGTGTAACCTGACTGAGCGAGGAACAGTTCTGGATCCTGGTCTTGTCTCTAGAGGACTGGAGTGTTACAAAGTGAGACAGATCCGTGCTGGGGAGTCGAGGTCTGGTGAGACAGGTACTAAACAGGGCAACACCCCCACACTGCCAGGTTATACCAGAGAGGAGCTGGTAGGTTTTCAGGCCGGTGACCCCACCCTAAAAGAGTTTAGGGCATTTTGGGATCGGGGGAGGAGGCCATGTCCCAGAGAGAGAGCAGCCCTGTCTAGTCAAGTGAAAAGATTGTTGAAACAATGGAGATGCATACAACAACGAGAAGGGTTGTTGTACAGGGTTATCACAGACCCACGTCATGGAGAAGTGTGGCAGTTACTCGTGCCTAGTTGTTTGAGGGACCAAGTTCTAGAAAATGTATATAACAACATGGGACATCAGGGCATAGAGCGCACTGTAAACTTGCTAAGAGGGAGGTGTTTTGGGGTAGGGCTATGCGAGGATGTTGAAAGCTGGGTTAAAAACTGCGAGCGGTGCATTTTGACCAAGATGCCTCAGCCAAAAATCCATGCTCCAGTTCAGGCATTCCTGGCCTCCCGACCTCTAGAAGTGGTGGCTGTTGATTTTACAGTGTTGGAGGCAGCTTCAGATGGCCGTGAAAATGTCCTTGTTGTGACCGATGGGTTTACAAAGTTCACACAAGCGTATGCTACCAAAGACCAGAAGGCTGACACTACAGCTAAAGTTTTGCTCAGGGAGTGGTTCATGAAATATGGGGTCCCAGAGAGACTGCACTCAGACCAAGGTCGAAATTTCGAGAGTGAAATTATAGCAGAGCTGTGCAAACTCTATGGGGTTAAAAAGACACGGACAACTCCCTACAGGCCACAGGGAAACGGTCAGTGTGAAAGATACAATCGCACACTCCATGACTTGTTAAGGACACTCCCACCAGAGAAAAAAAAGCGTTGGCCAGAGCATCTGTCTGAAGTAGTATATGCCTATAATGTCACTCCTCATTCCACCACAGGGTACTCGCCTTATTATTTGCTTTTCGGGGTACAGCCACATCTCCCAGTAGATGCTTTATTAGGGCGTGAGTGTGTGTCAGACAGGAAACAGGATTGGTTGTCTGTTCATCAGGAGAGACTCCGGCAGGCACATGAGAGAGCCAGAGAGTACTCAGAGCAGAAGGCAGCTGAGAGGATCTCACTGCAAAATGAGAAGGTGTATTGTCCTCCTGTGGACATTGGTCAGTTGGTTTTCCTACGTCACAGACCCCCAGGTAGACATAAGATTCAGGACACATGGACCTCAACAGTCTACAAGGTAGTTGACATCCAGGGTACCACACACACTGTTGAACCTTTTGAGGGAGGTCCCATTAAAAGAGTTCATAGGTCAGAGTTGCGACCTTGTGCGAAACCAGTTCCCAAACCAAGAACTAGAACTAGGTTACAGACCACTACACAGCCTGTAGCTGAGGATGAGCCTGAGTCACCTGAGGCTGATTTTGTTATTGTTGAGGAAGTCATCCCTCGCCGGCTTGTGCAAGTACCTAACCTGCCTCTTGCAGCAGAAAGTGTTAGTTTACCTGTGACAGCACCCACAGATGAGAGTGACGGTGAAGGACCTGAGGAAGGTTATTCAGATATGAGAAATTGTGGCACAGAAACAGAATGTGTTAATGATGTGCATCCAGACGTTAGCGACAGTGACTTGCCCATTATTGAAAACAGGGACAGGCCCGCACTAACAGAGGATGCTGGTGGAGCAGGACGTAGAACCTATGCACCTAAACCTGCCATTAGGAAAAGCAAGCGGGAAATGGCTGGATCTCATTCAAACCCATTTCATCTGCCAAAGTCAGCCTGTAATGCAGTCTCAGTCAGCACAGACATGGTCTCTAAGGTTTTGACAAGCCTGGGTGCTGCTCTCTTTGAAAAGGCCTTGCAGGGAGTATTTGAGTCAGTTCATGTTTCGTAGTCACCGAGGACGTTGACTATATTTGCAGGGGAGTATGTAGCCGGGTGGTAAATCTGTTAAATATGTTATATGATTTTCCACTTAAATTTAGTATAGTTTAACTGTTAATATATGTAATTGTTACACTGTCAAGCCATGTAAAATGTCATTTGATGTAGTTAAATTGTGAAGCAGATTGTGAGTGTATTTTTATAGTTTTGGTTGTCATTGCATGTTTTGACCAGTAAGTGACAGTGTTGCGGACTTTTATTGTAACTCCGTGCAAGTTATCCAAGTGCATCTTGGGTATTCTTTCTTTTTTTCTTGTGTGGAGCACCTGAAGATTGCGGTGTGACGGTGCTCTGACTCCGTAGTAAGTAAGGGTAAATATCTTGTGAAATATACCTGTAACATTGTTCCAAACAATATTGTATGTCGGTAATTTGACACGATGGTTTGATTTAGACGCTACTGGAGTTGATGTTGGGTGATTTTGGGCGCGAGCCGTCGACCACTGTTCGCCATTGCAGGCATGACAAGGTAATGTTGGCGTGAATAAAGCCACACCATGCCATTGTATTTGGGATGTAAAGGTTTTTTTGCATTTTAATTCTGTTTAAAGGTAACTGACAGAGTGAGAAGTTGCGCGATCTTCAGGAAGTTCCACATGTCTTTGTTAAACCCTGTTTAACGTACATAGTCCACTGCCGTATTTTGCACCGTATGTTGTATGTTGTATTTATTTTCCTTTTAAAATCTTTTCTGTTAAACTTGCCACATCTGTGAACATTTATGAGCTGTTTGCTCGAAAGACACAGAAATTATGCACTCAGTAAAACGATCTGCATTCGAAGGTTCAAACAATAAAATTAAAGCTACAAGAACCCCGGAAGTAATTGTGTCCTGTGTGGTATCTAATTCCACGGGCTACATATATAAAGGCGTTTTCCTTTTATATCCGTCATCCTGCCATTATTTTGAGGGTAGTTTATACAACAATTTTTTGGTGCCGAAACCCGGGAGTATGAGCCTTGTGGATGCTAACGAAAACGCAGCTGCAGCTGCTGAAACGGCTGAAGATGAATAAGATGAGAGCAGGGTACCACCAGAGGTGCTACTACACGAGTTTTGAATCAGATTGACTTGGAAATTGTCAAGCCAAATCCGGATACTGACCACTTCAGCATTTTATTGGATGTACTGGGCGTTAAGGAGGACAGTTTGTTTGACCTCAACTGTGGAATAGAACGGCTAACTACATTGGATGACTTGGAGGCCGAGATTGAAACCGCTGAGCAGTACAGGGAGCAGGTTATCATGACAAGGAGCCATGCACAACGCATGATATGGAGCAAGGAAGAACTGAACACAACGGCAGCACCGCAGAGGGTGCGCGATGCTAATTCGAATGACTCTGCTAGATCGCCAGCACAGAGACAATCAGTAAAGCTACCAAGGTTGGTCACTGACAAATATAACGGAGATGTCAATATGTGGCAGGAATTTAGGAGCCAGTATGAGACTGCTATTCACAAAAAATGATGCACTGGGCAATAGAGAGAAGTTCACCTGAAAACCTATCTCACTGGACCAGCTACAAAGGCAGTAGCAAGACTGCCCTTAATAGATTATGATAGCACAACCATTTTGCTACAAAGTAGATTTGGAAGGAAGGATCTAGTGATTAGCGCTCACATGTCAAAGCTACTGAATCTAACGCCTGTGAAAAAAATCCTCTGACATGAATGCATTGAGGCAGTTATATGATGAATGTGAAATTCAGATTAGGAGCTTGGAGTCACTGGGTGTAGTGTCGGAAACCTACGGAAGTCTGCTATGCCCAATCTTACTGCATATGATTCCGGATGACATAGCTCTTGAATATAGTCTTCAGAGGGGAATGGATGGTGAGTGGAAGGTGTCTGAGATCGTCAAATTCTTACAGAAGGAGGTTCAGAGCAGGGAAAGAGCACTACAAATGACAAAATCACCCAACCAACAGAAATCAGAGAGCAAGCCATGGAAACAGGCATGCTCATCCAGTGAAGCGAAAATCAAAAGACCTAGCATGCAATCTGCTGATGCCCTGCACACAGCCAGCCAGAAGATACACAATTGTTTATTCTGTGACAGTGCAGACCATAAACCAGAACAGTGCCCAGACCACAACGTTGCTGAATGCAAAAACAAATTAAAGAAAATGGGAAGATGCTTTCTATGCTTAGGAAAGAAGCACATTGCCAAATTCTGCAAGGTGAAGGATGTATCATGTGCAACATGTGGAAGGAGACATCACATTGCTGTGTGCACTGGCAAGAAAGATGAGGAGCAGCCCCCCATCGCTTCTGAAGATGCTGTTGTTTCCTCAGTCATTCCTCATTCAGCGAAGATGAAACCGGATGGACAGAACACTGTGCTGCTACAAACACCTAAAGCATGGGTGGAAGGCCCAGGGGACAGGAAGAGAGTTCGTTTCTGGAGGCAGTCAGATGAGCTTCATCCATGAAAACCTTGTGGAGAGCCTGAAGTTACCAGTAATCAGACAAGAGACACTCACCCGTCACACGTTTGGCTCCTCTGTCCCTACAATGTCATGATGCAGCACAGTGAAAGTCATCTTGGGGAAGGTCTGGGACACCCAGCAGAGAATTGAAATAGAGGCTTCATCACTACTCAGCAGTGATTAGGTTTCCGGTGCCCAGATCCAACATGAACTCAAGGGAAAGAGACTGAAGCTAGCAGACTTCCCAGGAAATGAAGATGATCCTGAGCTCTCCATCCTCATAGGAGCAAACTACTACTGGCAAATAGTATCAGGCAGAGTGGAGAGACTGACAGACACTTTGGTTGCATTGGACAGCACCTTTGGATGGTCTGTGCAGGGACCAGTGTCCATGTCAAGTGTCGCCAAGGCAACATGCATGTTCATCCCCATCTCTGGGTATCACAAGTGAGAAACCACAGAACCCAGCTGAAGAAGAGGCTCTACAGATGTTCGAGAGAACAACAACCTTCAAAGATGGGCGATACCAGGTAGAGTTGCCATGGAAACCATAAAGAACAGAACTCCCAAACAACTACAGAATTGCCAAGAAAAGGTTTGAAGGTTTGAAGTAAAGACTAAAGAAATATGTTACATTGTACAGCAGGTACAACGAAGTAGTGGAGGACTACTTACAACAGGACATAGCAGAGGACGTGCCAAAGGATGATGCAAGTGCAGACAACGTGAAATACTACTTACCTCACCATGCAGTACTTCGAGAGGACAAGATGACAACAAAACTGCGAGTAGTGTTTGATGCTTCATCCCATGAAGATGGCTGTTCATCCCTCAACGACTGTCTACTCACAGGATCCAACCTGAATCCAGACATCCTCAACGTCCCGATTAAGTTCAGGCAACATGAGATCGCCTGAACCGGCCCACCAGAGGGAGAAGAAGATGAAGAGCTGCGCATGCTGAGGATGACCCGAGTGGTGTTTGGAGCTTCCCCAAGCCCATTTTTCAATTCAATTCAATTCAATTTTATTGTCATTAAAAACAATGTACAGGCACATGTTAAAAATGAAATGAGGGGAACCACAGTAGCCGCTGCGTCCAGCGCGCCGCCATCTTTTTACTTGCTGCTACAACCAAGAAGCACTTGAAACAATATGAAACAGAACATCCACGAGTTGTAGAGACACAGAGAGAGTCACTCTATGTAGATGATTTCATTTCAAGTGCACACAATATGTAAGTGGCTTACTCTGTGACCACAACTGCTAAGCAAATGCTGTCGACCGCAGGCATGGACCTCTGCAAGCGGATGACGAACTCTCCTGAGCTGAAAAAGACATGGGAGGAGAGCGAAAGTGACCACACGATGGCGCCAGAGACACAAGGAGCAGTGCTGAAAGTGTTAGGCTTAGTGTGGGGACCAGAAACAGATGACTTCACGTTTGACCTCAGGCCACTGATCTACTACTACTACTACTACTTTCGGCTGCTCCCGTTAGGGGTCGCCACAGCGGACCTCAGGCCACTGATGCGCATTCTAAAACAGAAGGAGAATACAAAGTGTGTTTTGCAGTCGGCTGCACGCATCTATGACCCTCTTGGGTTCCTGACTCCCTCACAGTCAGAGTCAAGTGCATGTTTCAAGAAATGTGGGAGAGAGGATTCTCCTGGGATGAGGAGCTACCACCAGGTGTGACTCAAGAATGGCAACAGTGGTGTTCGAACTACCTCAGCTACATCGGCTCACCATTCCAAGGTGGTACAGAATAGACATGCAGCCGCGGAACAGCCACAAACTGAGACTACATGTGTTCTGTGATGCCAGTGAAAAGGCTTACAGTGCTGTAGCTTACCTGCAAGGTGAAACGCGAGACGGAGAACTTACAGCGAGCTTAGTCGTGTCCAAGTCCAGGGTAGCCCCTCTCAAGAAAATGATGCTGCCACGTCTGGAGCTCATGGAAGCTGCGTTCGACACAGTGAACCATCAGATCCTCTTCTCTACCCTCGAGGGGCTGGCTGGGTGTCACAGGCTCTGCATTCTCAATGTTTGCATCCTACCTGACGCGTCGCTCCTACCAGGTGACATGGAGGGGATCTGTGTTGGAGCCTTGCAGGTTGACTACAGGTGTTTCACAGGGTTCGGTTCTGGGTCCTCTCCTTTTCTCCCTGTACACGACATCCCTGGGTTCTGTTATTCGCTCGCATGCCTTCTCTTACCATTGTCATGCCGATGACACCCAGCTGATCTTGTTCTTTCCTCCCTCTGACATACAAGTAGAGACACGCATTGCTGAGTGCTTGACTGACATCTTGGAGTGGATGGCGACACACCAGCTGAAGCTCAATCTGGACAAGACAGAGCTGATGTTCCTCCCGGGGAAAGGTTGCCCGCACCGAGACCTGGCCATCACCATTGACAACACCGTGGTGACGCCAACTCGGACTGTGAGGAATCTGGGTGTGATCCTGGATGACCAACTGTCGTTTGCTGCAAACACTGCATCGGTTTCTCGCTCCTGCAGATTTCTCCTCTATAACATCAGGAGGATTCACCCATTTCTCACTGACAAGATGGCACAGGTGCTCATCCAGGCTTTGGTCATCTCCCGGTTGGACTATGGCAACTCCCTACTTGCTGGCGCCCCGGTGTGGGTCATCAGACCTCTGGAGCTTTTTCAGAAAGCTGGTGCTCGTCTGGTGTTCAACCATCCTAAGTTCTCCCACACAACTCCCCTTCTCATGTACCTACACTGGCTCCCAGTAGCTGCTCGCATCCAGTTTAACACTCTGGTGCTAGCCTACAGGGTAGTGAAAGGAACACCTCCTTCCTATCTCCAGGCCATGGTCAAGCCCTACACCCCCACCCGACCACTTCGCTCTGCTGCCTCAGGACGCCTGGTTGCCCCGTCGCAAAGAGGCCCCTGCTGCTGATCGACCTGGTCACGGCTCTTTTCTGTCCTGGTCCCACAGTGGTGGAATGAACTCCCCACTGACGTCAGGATAGCGGAGTCGTTGCCCATCTTTCGGTGCAGGTTGAAAACTCACCTCTTCAAGAACTACTACCCTGTTACTTGTTCTTAGCACTTATTGTATTCACTCATTAAAAAAAATCTCTTTCTTGCGCTTTTACTTTACTACTGGTTTTCCTCGTAGATGCTTGTTTAGATGCACTTATGACCTCTGATGACTAGTAGTTCTCCTGATTTCCTATGTTAAATGCACGTATTGTAAGTCATTTTGGATAAAAGCATCAGCTAAATGACTGTAATGTAATGTAATGTAATGTAATGTAATGATTGGAGCGAGACTAGCCAACCACTTGATGACCACTCTGAAAATGGAAAAAAAACAGATCAGAATGTGGACGGATTCTATGATTACGCTGCTCTGGATTTGCAGCTCAGCTCAGAAGTGGAAATAGTTTGTCGTAAACAGAGTGACAGGGAACCAGTCCTTGACCAACCCAGAGTCGACACACATGGAAGGGAGGGCAAATCCAGCTGATCTCCCTACCCGAGGACAGACTGTTGAAAACCTGATACAGAGCCAGATATGGTGAGGACCTTGTTCCAAAAGAGGTGAACACAGAACTCAAGTCCAGTCGCCAGGTCACTATACAGCTCACTGTAAATGACACAGACCTCCCTGAACCAGACCAGAAAAGAACCTTTGGAGTGACTGCTTGGATTAAGAGATTCATAGCCAATGCTCGAATGAAAACAAAGACACAAGGAGAACTGACTGCTGATGAGCTCTTTGAGGCAGAAAAGTACTGGATCAAAGTAACACAACAACAGTTTCAGTCAGGAGATCAAACTACTGAAGGCAAGAAAATACCTAAACAATGACTGTAAAATCAAAGAACTCAAACCATTCCTGGGTGAACATGAACTACTCAGTGTGAGAGGAAGACTGCAACATCCAACTTCACCTTCAGAGAGCAGCACCCATGGGTTCTGCCCAGCAAACACAGATACTCAGAAATGTTGATACAGAACCACCATGAGAAGGTGATGCATTCAGGAGTGAGGGACACTCTAGTACAAGTAAGAGAGAGATACTGGATCGTGGGCGCTAGACAGCTAGTCAAGAGTGCTGTGGCAATATGCCCAGTCTGCAAGAGATTTAAGGCAAAGGCTGGACGGCAGATCACTGCACTCCTCCTGAAAGACAGAATAATTGAATCCCCACCATTCGAAGTCACAGGTGTGGATTTTGCAGGACCGCTTTAGGTGAAGGCAGATGGATCTGCCTGTGTGCACTGTTCACCTGTCTTGTAACCAGGGCAGTGCACCTGGAACTGGTCTCAGATCAGCCAACAGAGACATTCCTGTTAGCTCTGAAAAGATTCATCTCTAGAAGATTATGCAAGGTAATCTACTCAGACAATGCAAAAACATTCAAGAGAGCTGATCAAGATTTGAAAGAGCTGTGGAAAGCCATCAAAGATCCTCAACTGTTGGAGTTCTTCTCGGAAAGGCTCATCACCTGGAGGTTCATAGCCAAGCGAGCAGCCTGGTGGGGTGGATTCTGGGAGCAGCTCGTCAGATCAATAAAAACATGCCTGAAGAAAGTTCGCGGAAGAGCTTCACTCTGAAGAGATGTGCACAGACCTGACAGAGGTTGAGGCTATCCTAAACTCTAGGTCTCTGACATTTGTGCACAATGAAGTGGACGAACCACAGCGACTGACCCCCGCCCACTTCCTGGTGGGTAAACGACTCACATCTCTACCACTCAAGCCATTCCCGGCTGACACACAGCATCCAAATGCTAAAAGGGAAGAGATCACCCGACGATGGAAATACAGACAGAGACTCACAACCAGCCGGCGTAAGGACTACCTATTGGATTTGAAGTCAGCACATCGCTGTGACACACCGCCACCCACCCCTTTGAAAGTGGGTGACGTTGTACTCATTGGAGAAGCTAACACACCCAGGCAAACCTGGAAACTGGGAAGAATCAAAGAACTGTTTCCAGGCCGAGATGGTCTTGTTAGGTCGTTTGCACTACCTCAGGGACTTTGTTGAGGAGACCTATTCAGTTACTATTTAGTTTGGAGATTTAGATGAACAAAGTAGTTCATCGAGGGGGAGAATGTTGTAACTTAATAGATTACATGATTGAGATTGATTGACTGAAATTCATTGAAAGCTGTTTATGTTATTTACAGTATTTACATTATTTACAGTTAAAAAAAGAGTTAAAATATATCTTATTTGTATTACGTTTGATATATTGGAGATACATTTGTGTTGGATTAGTTAAGATACTGTTAAGAAACTACGACTACCAGAATGTTTTGTGAGAAAGTCAAAGTTAACCATGCTATGAGGACACCCATTCTGTCCGGAGAAAGCAATGCCAAGTGAAAATTAGTTTAGCTCTCGAAAGTTGTAATGTTTTGATTGATTGCACCACCCTTTTTTACATAAAGACCTTTTCGTTTTATATCCGTCGTCCTGCCATTATTTTGAAGGTAATTTATACTATAATTAACCCTAACATGCAAGTCATCTTTTGATGGACGGAGGCAACCGGAGTACCCGAAGGAAAGCCACGCAGACACGGGAAGAACATGCAAACTCCACACAGAAAGGACCTGGACGGCCTGGGGTTCAAACCCAGGACCTCGTTGCTGGGAGGTAACAGCGCTAACCACTGGGCCACCGTGCCTGGAGCGGCACAAAGTGCAGAGAATATATCTGAGATGCTGAAATAGATGTTAGGTTACTTCCGTACATGACTGAGTTAGATGGACATGACATAGCATACGTACAATGTAGAGTACAGTACAAAATAGTTGGTTTTATTTGACAATGTTAATGTCACGACGGGAGCAGGAAGGTAGGAACCAAATGTAGACAACGGCGACAGGCTGGTCCTGAACAATGATTTAATTAAAGCAAAACAGACTTTAAAAAAAAAACAGGAACGTAGATATAGGCAGCAAGGAAGGCTCGATACAAGGCGCAAAGTATCCGGCTGCCAAACGTCAACATGACAATCTGACAAAGAGTCGGGTGAGCCCGGGGGGGGGGGGTATAATTGCTGGGGAGCCAATCAGGGAATGGGAACAGGCAAGCAAGGCAGGGCCAGAAAAGGCAAGCCAATCAGGGAATGAGGAACAGGTACGAAAGGCAGGGGCAGAAACACAACCATGACAAGACCCCCCTTCCCAACGGGACGGATTCCAGACGTCAAATGAACGAACCAGGAGCACCAAGCAGGGTGGGCGGAGGGGGTCCAGGGGAGGGCGACCAGGACGCAGGTCTGAAGGGCGGAGCAGCTTTGGTGGACGGGCAGGTGGATGCCCTGGCGGCCAGTGATGTGGATGGGCTTAGACCGCCGCTTGGGAGGTAAGCAACGTAAACAGGACCGCTGCTCGGGAGGTCGGCGAGGTGTAATGTTCTGTTACGTAATAAATCAAGCTGAAAAGTAAATCTCGTCTCTATGTATTTAATCACGTCTTGTCCGCTCCATGGCTGTCACGTTCTGATCCTAGAACGTTCTGCGCATGAACATTAACCCTCTACAATAAACAAGATATACCAATACTGCCACCTACTGGCCCGGTGGGCGCATATCATTACATCATCCTTCCTTTGAAGTTAATACAAAAAAATAAGAATACAAGGTAAGTATAAAGTCTAGAGACTGTTCAGCTATAACAAAACTTAGTCATCTAAACATTACACCACATTTTTAACACCTTCCTTTTCAGGTAAAATAACAAACATTTAAGTCACAATAAGCTATTGCCACACCGAGTCATTTAAACATTAAACAATATTTAACACTTTTCAGTACAGGTATACTGTATAACAACAAACAGGTAAGTCACATTATTTCCTTTTCAGGTATCCCAACTCAATGCAACTTTCTGATAAGTTTTCAAATAACTCCACACTCCGATGTCTTGTAATATATCTCTAACCAAACTCAAAGTCGCTTATTTATTTAGTTGTTATCCTACAAGTCCATTATAGCTTTCTGTTTTCTAGGCCTGCTAGACCTGCGCATGACTGGTGTTTCGGTCGTTGGGGTAGGTGGAGGAAACTCAGTCGGGTGCACGTCAGGAGGATGCACGACAGGAGGTGTCACTTCAGCACCTGCTTGTTCCTGAAATGTCTCCTGAGTCTTAAGCAGACTTGTGCGGTTTCTCCGCAGTACCTGTCCATCTTCAGTCCTAATGGTATATGGCCTTGGACTTACTTCTTTCAGGACCATTGCCTTTCTGTTCCATGCAGAGGACTCTTCGATTCTGATCACATCCTGTTCTGAAAGAGGTTTCAGACTCCTGGCAGCCTTGTCGTGGTTATTTTTCTGTTCCCACTTGAGCTGCATGTGTTTCTGTGTCAGTTCCCCGTTTTCATTTTCCTCAGGTACGCATGGCAGTGTATTGCACGGTTTACGGTTCATAAGGAGCTCCGCAGACAATGCTCCACATGCCACAGGTGAGGATCGATAGGTCAGCAATGCCAGGTAAGGGTCTGAGTTGGTTTCAGTGGTCTTTGTCTTTTCAGGAGTCTTTTGACAATTTCCACTCCTTTCTCTGCCTTCCCGTTTGCCTGTGGATGGAGAGGGCTTGATGTGGTGTGTTGGAGCCCATACTATTCTGCAAACATCTGAAACTCCCGGCAGCTATACTGGGGGCCACTGTCACTCTGCACTGTTTGAGGAATTCCGTGTCTGGCAAAGATGCTTTTCAGGTGAGTAATTACACCGCTTGTAGATGTGCTGTTTAGCTGTGCGATTTCAGGATAGTTTGAGTAATAATCTATGACTAACAGAAGGTACTTTCCATTCAGATGGAAGAGATCTGTTCCTACTTTTTTTGTCATGGCTCGGCTGGCATGTCTTGAATCAGCATTGGATCTTTGGTTTGCTCATGTAGCGGGCATAATAAGCCACACCTTGTAGGGGTAGTAATAGTACTTATTTACCTTGAAAGATTAAGTTAGTGAAGGGATCTGGGTCCCCATTCCCAGTGCAATTAGTCTCAGTACCTACAGTGGCTTGCAAAAGTATTCATACCCCTTGAACTTTTCCACATTTTGTCACGTTACGACCACAAACATAAATATATTGTATTGGAATTTTATGTGAAAGACCAACACAAAGTGGCACACAATTGTGAAGTACAAAGAAAATTATACATGATTTTAAAAAATTTTTTACAAATAAAAAACTGAAAAGTGCGGTGTGCAAAAGTATTCAGCCCCCTTTTCTCTGAGTACAACCAATTGCCTTCAGAAGTTGCCTGATGATTGCTGAATGATCGAATGCTGACCTAATGACTAAATAGAGTCAACCTGTGTGTAATCTAATCTCAGTACAAATACAGCTGTTCTGTGACGGCCTCAGAGGTTTGTTAAGAGAACATGGGGGAGCAAACAGCATCATGAAGTCCAAGGAACACACCAGACAGGTCAGGGATAACGTTGTGGAGAAGTTTAAAGCAGGGTTTGGCTATAAAAAGATTTCCCAAGCTTTGAACATCTCACGGAGCACTGTTCAATCCATCATCCGGAAATGGAAAGAGTATGGCACAACTGCAAACCTACCAAGACACGGCAGTCCACCTAAACTTACAGGCCGAACAAGGAGAGCACTGATCAGAGATGCAGCCAAGAGTCCCATGGTGACTCTGGACGAACTGCAGAGATCCACAGCTCAGGTGGGGGAATCTGTCCACAGGACAACTATTGGTCGTGTACTGCACAAATCTGGCCTTTATGGAAGAGTGGCAAGAAGAAAGCCATTGTTAAAAGAAAACCATAAGAAGTCCCGTCTGCAGTTTGCCAGAAGCCATGTGGGGGACACAGAAAACATGTGGAAGGAGGTGCTCTGGTCAGATGAGACCAAAATTGAACTTTTTGGCCTAAATGCAAAACGCTATGTGTGGCGGAAAACTAACACTGCACATCACTCTGAACACACCATCCCCACTGTCAAACATGGTGGTGGCAGCATCATGCTCTGGGGGTGCTTCTCTTCAGCAGGGACAGGGAAGATGGTCAGAGTTGATGAGAAGATGGATGGAGCCAAATACAGGGCAATCTTGGAAGAAAACCTGTTGGAGTCTGCAAAAGACTTGAGACTGGGGCGGAGGTTCACCTTCCAGCAGGACAACGACCCTAAACATAAAGCCAGGGCTACAATGGACGGGTTTAAAACAACACATATTCATGTGTTAGAATGGCCCAGTCAAAGTCCAGACCTAAATCCAATTGAGAATCTGTGGCAAGATCTGAAAACTGCCGTTCACAAACGCTCTCCATCTAATCTGACTGAGCTTGAGCTGTTTTGCAAAGAAGAATGGGCCAAAATGTCAGTCTCTAGATGTGCAAAGCTGGTAGAGACATACCCCAAAAGACTTGCAGCTGTAGTTGTGGCAAAAGGCGGTTCCACAAAGTATTGACTCAGGGGGGCTGAATACTTTTGCACACCGCACTTTTCAGTTTTTTATTTGTAAATTTTTTTAAAATCATGTATAATTTTCTTTGTACTTCACAATTGTGGGCCACTTTGTGTTGGTCTTTCACATAAAATTCCAATAAAATATATTTATGTTTGTGGTCGAAACATGACAAAATGTGGAAAAGTTCAAGGGGTATGAATACTTTTGCAAGCCACTGTACGTGGGTAAGTATGTGGATGCATATCCTGCTGAACAGCGTGGTTAGTACGTTACACCCTATAATATATCGTGGGGTGGGCTTCACGCTAAGGTATTTGACACGGCGGCTCCTGACGTGTAGAGTGTATGCTGTGCTATGGGTCCAACTCAGCATAACCCTCCCTCCCCAGAACCAACAGGACAGTTGAGACGCCCCTACTCCAAGGTAAGTACACAACCTCAAATGAGAAACTCACTCTAAATGTTGAGTATCAAAACCAATGAATGTTCAAACATGAACAGCTCAGTTGGTTGTTAACACAGTCTAGTAATGAGTAATAACGAAACTGACACAAATACCAGTCTGATGGGTCCTGGACACAGGAGATGAGCCGCTGGGGACACGCCTGTACGGCAGGGCAAACCACGTGACGTGCGTGTAGTCTACGTGGCTCACTGTAGACGTTAGATGGCGCCAACAGCAATGCAATGCGTTCAATGTTCACACTGCTCTTGAAATAACTTTCACTCAGGCAGCAAATCTCCCGCCACAAAACTAAAAAACACGACTGTCCTCCGAGTCCTCTTCTCAGCATCCAACAGGTCATCCGAACACGCGCAGTCCCAGTACTGAGAACTAACGAGCCACTACGACCAGTGAGCTAGCTAGCTTCACTGACACATAGACTAACGTTAGTACTATAGGCTAATCCAGTGCGGTACTAAGCTAGTGCTGGAGAGAGTCCATCACTAAACACTAATGTCTACTAACGTCTGTCTAGAATCCTCTTCGTGCCTCATGCACACTACAACAATGACAGATGCTCCTCTCAAACTCACGGCACCGACGAAGCCCTGACTTCCCCGTCCTCAGTCCAGGACCATTTCAACACTCCACCGCTAGTCGGGGGGGGGGGGATTCATGCTGGCTGGTGGTCACTCGCAGCCTCCAAGCAGGACACCTTCTCCGACGCACCCCAGGAAACACGGATTCGTCCCAAAGGATTCTGGGAGACGGTAACACACTCACTCCACGTACAGTACATGTCTGTCTCTCTCTAGATTTCGTATTTTTTTCTATTGCGTTAGAGAGCCTCACTCTGATTGGCTACAATGGAGGGGGCTTGCCTGATACTAACCCAATCATACACGACTATACTCCGAATAGTTGCATACCCTACACTTGTAATGGCGTCTTTGACGTGTCACATTTACCGATCAGTTCCTCAATGTCTCTACTGATACCTGGCCAATAAACAGCTTCCCTGGCCCTTCTTTTGCGCCTTTCTTTTCTTTTCTCACTTAAGTTTTATTAAGTTTTCAAAAAGATATTGTGGCTAACGTAGAAGCAACGACAAAAGTAACTTTGCAGCCCCTTTATTGAACTCACACAGAAACAGGAACTTACAGAAATGTGACACAATACATGGGCCTCATCTACTCGAACAACAAAGTTGTTCAGGGTTTCAATTTCAAGGTTACACAACACAACAGAATGACAACTACAATTACACCACAACAAATAATAATCACATAAACACATAAAACCACATGAAACACTTACAAAACATTTAATATCAACTGACAATCTGCACGCAGTGCCTGATGGGTAAAACAGGACAATTGGCACAATTCTGACGGGGTAGCAACTTCGCTACAATAGAAACAGAACAGTACAACAACATCAACGCAAAAGAATGAATACAGTAAAATAAACAAACAGATCGAAATAATAATAATAAAAAAATAACGATAAAAAGTTGTCTGGAAATATTTCAATATTCAAACAAATATTTTAATCAGGCATTAATTTAGTCAGGGTCATTTCCCATGTAAATGTTGATTTTTTTCCCCAGTTCTTTTTAAATATATCATTTTGGACTCTCAAAATGTATGTCCACTTTTCCATAACAAAAATGTCTTGGACAATTTCCATCCACTGTTCCTGTTATGGAGAGTTAACATGAAGCCAGTTTGAGGTAACGGCTTTCTTCCTTGCTGCAAGTGAAAGTTTAGTCAAGCAGAGATCTGCTCTCGTCACCACATCACCACCGTCACCAAGACACACCACAGGGCAGGTGTGTGGGATTTCATATCCCAAACTACTGTCCACACCTACGTTTACATTCTGCCAATATCACCTTATCTTTGTGCATTTCCGGAAAACATGTGAGTGGTCGGCCTCCACGCCCCCACACAGCCTCCAGCACTGTTGTTGTGCAGCAAGTTGCTGCTTTTTGTTTTGGGTGTCATGAAAGAAGAGTTCAATTCTTCCAGCAGAACTCCCTCCATACTCCTGAGTTTGGGGATGTACATTGTGTAGTGTGTGGAGATACACACGAAAGCAAATGTTTTTATTTGCAGTAATATGTATTTTATGTTTGACCTCTGACCCTCGATGTCTATTGGTTGTGTATGTTGTATAAATGTACGCGCGCCAGTCTGGCGCGCGCCCGTGCTAAAGGACTTGATATCACCGAAAAAGTTCAGTGACGTTGCTTTTGCAACCTTGCTCCAGACGTTGCGGGGTTTTTACACGCCAAAGAGGAAGGTATTGGCGGGAAGATTTGCTTCCAGAAGCCGTCGACAACAGTCTGGAGAGACTTTTGCTGATTACATTGCTAGTAGCTTGGAAGGATTAGCTTCTACAAACCCCAATTACAATGAAGTTGGGACGTTGTGTAAAGCGTAAATAAAAACAGAATACTGTAACGTGCATGGATAAGCAGACACGCCGGCCGCTGGTTGGCGGGTCCGACCCTTCAGTCGAGCGGTTAGCGATGTCTCCTGCGGTGCGGGCGATACAGGTTCGCTTCCAGGCCGCGGCACTTCCTGTGGTTGTGTTGTCCCCCAAATTCGCTACAATACTGTAGTCTGCCTCAAGCCTGCTCGCCTGGACTTAGACCGCCCTGTTGGTCTGGCCCGGCCCCCACGGCGGGGGCGCCCCCCCTCCCCCGGCGAGCCGCCCCCTGCTTCCCCGGTCCAGCTGTGAGGACTCTGCTGCTTTGCCTGCGGTTAACCAGCCCCCAGCTCCTGTTCAGCGGAGCCGTTGGGGCAGAGAGATCCGCCCCCCTCGCCACACTGACTTTTCCTATTAAGGCGAATTCTGGGGGGACGTGTGTAGTGGTTATAGGGGTACATCATTCCCCTAATTGAGCTGGTAGGAACGTTGGTTTACAGCTGCTGTTTTCTCGGTTCGTGTTTGCAGGGATACACTTCCATTGCGCGGGTTTTTGTGTTGTTGTTGTAATGGTGAAGGAATAAATGCTGCACGTTGTGTAGCCGAAAGAGAAAGTTGTCACGACTCCGCTTGAGCTCCTCTACACCAGGATGATTTCTTTGATAAATATCCTTTTAGACAGTCTGCAAGTCATCCTAATTCCATATTTACTAACCTTTGCAATGAACAAAATCTGATTGATGCATGGCGATATTTAAATCCAGGAATCTTTAGATACTCATGGTTCAGCCCAAATTCAAATTTAAAGTCTAGAATTGACTATTGGTTAATTGCAAACCACTTGCTGTGCTATGATATCAACTCTGATATCTCGGCTGCTCCACTTACTGATCACAGCATTATTTCTCTACATGTTAAACCTAAAAACAGGAGTACTTATTCTCACAAATATTGGAAATTTAACTCCAGTCTAAATAAAAATTCTGATTACTGTAGAAAAATTAAACTATTGATTCAAGAGATCATAAACTCTGAAGAACTAACAACGCCTGTCAAGAAATGGGAGTTCCTAAAATATAAAATACGCCAACTCACCATCTCATTCAGTAAAAAGATTAAAAAAGATCTTGAAAGAAAAGAACTAGATATAATTAAACAGCTTAATGTTTACTGCAATAAACCTAATCCCACTGAAGGCGATAAACAGAAAATATTAAACCTTCAACCCAATTTGGATGAAATCTACATTCAGAAAGCAAAAGGAGCCTTTATTAGGTCTAGAGCTAAATGGATAGAGGAGGGTGAAACAACCTCAGCATATTTCTGTAACCTTGAAAAAAGAAGGCAGGAAAAAAATAACATTAAATCCTTGATAATTGATGATATAGTAGAAACCACAGATGAAAAATTAATCTCCTCGGAAATCCTTAAATTCTATAGCCAGCTTTACAACTCTAAATGTTATGGCTCGCTCACCCCGCGCCGTGGCCCGCCCACCCCGCGCCGGTAGCCAATCAGCTCGTCAGGGCAGGGCTTAGTCATCAGGGCTGGGCTTAAGTTTGGTGGCCTCCCACGTGCCCGTTATCAGTTCGTGTTGTAACCTCCCCGCAGTAGCGGCCACTCTCCTCTCACGGTCCTTTTCTCTCCGAACTCACCCCAGCCCTTGGTTCATGTTTTTCCCTTGCAAAGTTTCCCCGTGGAAGTATCCTGCCGTGCTCCCGTTTGGATTACCCGCGAGTTTTTTTCCCCCTTGGACTTTCCGTTTTTTCCTTGTCGCTCATTGCCTTCCTATGTCTGACTATTTGTACACGTAAGGAATAAAGTACGCCAGTTTTGGGCTAACCCCATCTCTGTCCGGTGTCGTGCGCTTGGGGTCTTCCACAAACCCTAACAGTACGAACTGACCATGACGACCCCAGCCGACACAGAGAGCGTACCGGCCAGCCCGCTTCGAGCGGCTCTCATCGGACAGATCCAACTGACTAACTCCCACACCCAGCAGCTATAGGCGGCCTCCGCCGCAGTGAGAGATCTTCAGACTCGGGTCCCGCCCCTCCAGGCCTGTGTGGGTAACCTAACGAGGCAGCAGGCGGCGTTGGCGAGCCAACAAGCAGAGATCCTGCGGCAGTTGCAAACCATCACGGCGGCTCTCACCATCCAGCCGCCGGGCCAGCCTGCCCCTGGAGTCGTGGGTAACCCGCCCCCTGGGCCCGCTGCCCCGGTTAACCCTGTGGGGCTCAACCCAGTTCCCCGGGAGCCCTGCCTCTCCAGCCCACGACCGTTTGATGGCGACTTTGAGACCTGTGCCACGTTCATCATGCAGTGTGAGCTGGTCTTCCTGCACCAACCCAGCATGTTCACGTCTGATGTTGCCCGGGTCGCTTACGTGACCAACCTGCTCACAGGCCGAGCAGCTCAGTGGGCCACTGCTTCCTGGTCCATGAAGGCCAGTTTCTGCCTCACCTACGAGGCCTTTGAGGCGGAACTACGGAAGGTTTTCCACCATCCAGTCGGTGGCCAGGACCCTGGTGCTCAGCTGAGCAGTATCCAGCAGGGCAGTGGCAGTGTCACAGACTACTCGGTGGAGTTCAGGCTGGCTGCAGCTGAGAGCGGCTGGAACGACCGGTCACTTCGGGTCACCTTCCGGAGAGGTCTCAGCGAGGCTGTCAAGGACCAGCTAGCCACCCGGGAGGAGCCCACCTCCCTCGAGGACCTGATCAAGCTCGCCATCCGCATCGACGGACGCCTCCGGGAGAGGAGGCGCGAGCGAGCCCTGCGTGGATCCCTGTCCATTCCCTAGTCATCCAGCACTCCTAACAGGATCCCTACTCCTGTTCGCCCCACTTTCCCTGTGGCCGTTTCTCCCCCCGCGCCCCAGACCACAACGGGGGAGGAACCTATGCAGCTGGGGCGCACGCGCCTTAGTCCGGCCGAACGGGAGGCCCGGTTCAAGGCGGGTCAATGCCTCTACTGTGGCCAGAAGGGACATCTGATCAGCGGCTGCCCCACTCGGCCAAAAGACTAGGCTCACTGGGGCCCCGGGAGATCCTAGTGAGCCGACTTTCCTGTTCCCGCCGTCCTGCCCCACAGAACCATCTAGTTAGCGTTACCCTGGCCTGGGCTGATTAGCGGCTCACGGTGGGTGCACTCCTCGACTCAGGGGCTGATGAGTGTTTCCTGGACTCAGAGTTTGCTGCCCAGGCTAACATCCCGCTAGAGACGCTGGAGAAGCCCATGGAGGCCTTCACGCTGGACGAGTGCTGCCTGGCCAGCGTCACCCAACGCACCCACCCTGTCTCTCTCACCATAGCAGGTAACCATGTGGAGACTTCGGTTCTACATTATCCAGTCCCCGTTAGTCCCTGTGATCCTAGGGCGCCCCTGGTTCGTGCAGCATGAGCCACACATCGCCTGGGCCTCTGGTACCATCATGGAGTGGAGCTCCTCCTGTCATGCCCAATGTCTCCAGACGGCTCCCGCCCCATCCCCCCGACGTGCCCCTAGTACCCCGCCTCCCGACCTCTCCTCTGTTCCCCCTGAGTACCATGAGTTAGGTGAGGTTTTCAGCAAGACCCGGGCCCAATCTCTTCCTCCTCATCGGCCTTATGACTGTGCTATCGACCTCCACTCTGGGGCACCCCTCCCCAGCAGTCGTCTGTACAGTCTGACCATCCCCGAGAAAGCTGCGATGGACGAGTACATCGCCGAGTCCTTGGCAGCGGGGCTCATTCGGCCCTCGTCCTCCCAGGTGGCAGCTGGATTCTTTTTCGTGAAGAAGAAGGACGGGGGCCTCCGACCCTGCATTGACTATCGCCAACTCAATGAGATAACCGTCAAAAACAAGTACCCCCTTCCTCTCATGAGCTCCACCCTTGAGCCCCTCACCCAGGCTACAGTCTTCACTAAGCTGGACCTCCGGTGTGCCTATCATCTGGTCCGGATCCGGAAGGGGGACGAGTGGAAGACAGCCTTTAAGACGCCCCGGGGTCATTATGAGTACCTGGTCATGCCGTTCGGCCTCACCAACGCCCCGGCGGTATTCCAGGCTCTCATGAATGACATTCTCCGCGACATGCTCGACGAGTTTGTGGTGGTGTACCTCGATGACATCCTCATCTTCTCCAGGACCCTCGAGGAACATGTCCAGCATGTCCGCCGGGTACTCGAACGTCTCCTCCGGAACCGGCTCTTCGTCAAGGCAGAGAAGTGCCGGTTCCATTCCCCTTCAATTGACTACCTGGGCTTCGTCGTTGAGAGGGGACAGACCCGGGCCGACCCCCGCAAGATCCAGGCTGTGGTGGACTGGCCCGATCCCACATCACGGAAGGAATTACAGAGCTTCCTCGGGTTTGCGAACTTCTATCGGAGGTTCATCCGGAACTACAGCTGCGTGGCAGAACCTCTCACCAGGCTGACCTCCCCCTCCCAGCCGTTCATCTGGTCCCTGGCTGCCCGCTCTGCATTCCAGTCCCTCAAGGAGAGGTTCACCAGCGCCCCAGTCCTGCTTCACCCCGACCCCAAGAGGCAGTTCATCGTAGAGGTGGACGCTTCGGACACCGGGTTGGGGGCTGTCCTCTCCCAGTGGTCAGCGTCTGACCAGAAGGTCCACCCATGCGCCTTCTTCTCTCGCCGGTTCCTCCCCGCCGAGGAGAACTACGATGTCAGGAACCGGGAGCTGCTGGCAGTGGTGGCTGCTCTGGAGGAGTGGCGCCATTGGCTGGAGGGGGCGGAACAGCCGTTCACCATCTGGACGGATCATAAGAACTTGACGTTCATCCGGGCAACCAAGCGCCTCAATGGTCGGCAGGCACGGTGGGCCAGCTTCCTCAGTCGGTTTGACTTCACGCTGACTTATCGCCCCGGGTCCCACAACACGAAGGCAGACTCCCTGTCCCGACAACACACGAGGAGGGAGCCAGCTACAGAGGAGCCGACTCCCATCCTTCCTGAGGCCAGGGTGGTTGGCGTGGTTACCTGGGGCATCGAGACCGTGGTCAGGCAGGTGTTGCGCTCCCATCCCGCCCCGAGCCACGTCCCTCCACGCCGCCTGTTCGTCCCGGACGCAGTCCGGCCCCGAGTTCTCCAGTGGGGCCATGCCAGTCAGTTTGCTTGCCACCCGGGTGTCCACCGCACCTTCACCTTTCTGGCTCGGCGTTTCTGGTGGCTCACCATGAGGAACGACGTCAGGGACTTCGTAGGGGCCTGCTCCGTCTGTGCTCGCAGCAAGGCCTCTCACCAGGCACCCGCGGGTCTGCTGCAGCCCCCCCCAACTCCAAGCCGGCCCTGGTCCCATGTGGCGTTGGATTTTGTCTCCGGACTTCCTCCCTCCCAGGGTAACACTGTGATCCTGACAGTGGTGGATCGCTTCAGTAAGGGAGTGCACCTGGTGGCCCTCCCCAGACTCCCATCGGCTTCTGAGACGGCGGACCTCCTGACGAGCCACGTGTTCCGTCTCCACGGCCTTCCCCTGGACGTCGTCTCGTACCGAGGGCCCCAGTTCGTCTCCCAGGTATGGCGGGCCTTTTGTAAGGGGTTGGGTGCCTCTGTTAGTCTCCCCTCTTGCTATCACCCACAGACTAACAGACAGACAGAGAGGATGAACCAGAGCGTGGAGTCTGCCCTCCGGTGCGTGACCGCCAAGAAGCCCAGGTCCTGGAGCCGGTTCCTCCCCTGGGTCGAGTATGCCATCAACTCCCTGGTCAGCTCTGCCACCGGCCTCTCACCTTTTGAGGTGTCCCTGGGCTACCAGCCGCCTCTCTTTGCTGCGCAGGAATCGGACGTGGTGGTTCCCTCTGTGCAGGCCCATCTGAACCGGTGTCGTCGCGTCTGGGAGGTGACCAGAGCTGCTCTGCTCCGGGCAGCTGAGCACGCCAGTCGGGGAGCCAACCGACGCCGGTCCCCAGCACCTACGTACTAACCAGGCCAAAGGGTGTGGCTGTCCTCGAAGGATCTCCCGCTTCAGTCCACCGCGAAGAAGCTGAACCCCCGGTTTGTCGGGCCCTTTGAGATCAGGAAGGTTCTCAGCCCCGCAGCGGTGAGTCTTTAGCTTCTGGCTTCCTTGAAGGCCCATCCCGTGTTTCATGTGTCTCGGGTTAAGCCTGTCTCCCACAGTCCTCTGATGCCTCCGGCCCCGGCTCCGCCTCCCCCTGAGATCATGGATGGGCGCCGTCCGGCGCCGAGGACGGGGGTTCCAGTATTTGGTGGACTAGGAGGGCTACGGTCCGGAGGAACGTAGCTGGGTCTCCCGCCAGCTCATCCTGGACCCTGGGCTGCTGACTGAGTTCCATCGTTCCCATCCCGACAAGCCGGGCAAGTCGCCTGGTGGCTCCCGTGGAGGGGGGGGGTACTGTTATGGCTCGCTCACCCCGCACCGTGGCCCGCCCACCCCGCGCCGGCAGCCAATCCGCTCGTCAGGGCAGGGCTTAGTCATCAGGGCTGGGCTTAAGTTTGGTGGCCTCCCACGTGCCCGTTGTCAGTTCGTGTTGTAATCTCCCCGCACCCACAGTAGCGGCTACTCTCCTCTCATGGTCCTTTTCTCTACGAACTCATCCCAGCCCTTGGTTCATGTTTTTCCCTTGCAAAGTTTCCCCGTGGAAGTATCCTGTCGTGTTCCCATTTGGATTACCCGCGAGCCTTTTTCCCCCTTGGACTTTCCGTTTTTTTTCTTGTCGCTCATTGCCTTCCTATGTCTGACTATTTGTACGCGTAAGGAATAAAGTACGCCAGTTTTTGGCTAACCCCATCTCTGTCTGGTGTCGTGAGCTTGGGGTCTTCCACAAACCCTAACAGTACGTTTTCTAATGAGGATTGTCATGCATTCTTAAAGGATATAGCAAGTTATATTCCCAAAATTGAAGATGGTTTCAAACAAACTTGCGATCATCAAATAACAATTGCAGAACTTGATGCAGTTATTAGTCGCTTGTCTCTAAGTAAAGCCCCTGGGTCAGATGGCCTCACAGGTGACTTCTACAGACATTTCTGAGAAGATATTAGAGAACTACTACATCAAGTTTTCATGGAAATATTTGAAACTTGCACACTTCCACCTACAATGAAACAAGGGATTATCATTTCAATTCCAAAACCTGGAAAAGACCCCAGATTTATAGATAATAGAAGGCCCATCACTCTTAGAAACTCAGACTACAAACTCCTAACCTACATTTTCACTACTCGTCTTCAAACAGGGATTTCGAATCTTATTGCAGAAACACAATCAGGTTTTCTAAAAGGAAGATCAATCCACAACAATATAAAGCTGGTAATGGACATTATTGAATACAGAAACCGAATTGAAGATGATGGGTTTCTCCTGTTTTTAGTTTTTTATAAAGCGTTTGACGCTGTGGAGCATCCATTTATCATCTTGGCACTTGAACATTTTGGATTTGGAGTTAATTTTAGGAATTTTGTCAGTGGACTGTATCAGAATATTACCAGCTGTGTCATACTACCTGCTGGCACTACCCCCAGTTTTAAGGTTAATGTAGGGATTCCTCAGGGTTGTCCGGTTTCTCCATATTTATTCATACTAGTTACAGAAATGTTAGCAATTTACCTCAAAAATTGTGATGACATTAAACAACTAAATGTATTAGGTACAGATATTATCATCAGCCAACTAGCAGATGACACGACAATTTTCTTAAAAGATAGACACCAAATTCCAACAACTATTGAAAAAGTTGAAAAATTCTCTAAAGCTTCAGGATTAACACTAAATTTAAAAAAATGTGAACTATTGGCTGTACATGACACCCCACTAAAAGAAATCTGTAATATTCCTATTAAATCAGAAATCAAATACCTGGGAATTTTCCTTTCAAAAGACCAAAAACGAAGTCAGTCTTTGAATGTAGAAAATAAGTTAAAGGAATGTAAATCAAAGCTAAACATCTGGCTCCAGAGACCTATCAGTTCTTGGCAGAATTATTTAACTAAGATGGAATGCTTATCAAGGTGTATTTACCCAGCCTATTCTCACGCCATTCCAAAAAAATTAATCAAATCAATCAATCAGATTAATCTAAATTTCATTCGGCGAAACAGACCACACTATATAAAGAAAAGCCATATGGTTATAGAAGTAAAGGAGGGCTACAAGTTATTGATTTTGATTGCCTTAATGGAACTTTAAAAATAAATTGGCTAAAATCTTGGATCAAACATAGTAACTCCTTCTGGTACTGTATTCCAAATCACTTATTCAGTAAAACTGGAGGATTGAAATGTCTACTCAGATCTGACTATAATATTGATAAACTTCCTGTTTCATTATCAGAGTTCCATAAACAGATCCTGTTGTATTGGAGAATGTTATATGTACATAACTTTTCACCCCACACCACTGTACTTTGGAATAATAGATATATATTGTATCGGAACAAGTCTTTATTCTTTAAAGATTGGTATGAGGAAAATATATGGTCAACAGTTGATCTAATGGATCCTAGTGGTAATTTATTAAATTATGAACAATTCCAGACAAAACATACTTTCAAACCTTCCAAATCAGACTTTACTAAATTAAATATAATGACTCACCAACCTATACAGCCACGATTGGCTCCACTGTCAATTCAAGGGTTTTTAATCTTGGACAAAAAATGTGATAATCATTTTATTAGAAACCGTCTCACTGAAAACTTATTCCCTGAAAGACAAAACAAAAATGACATTTTACACAAATTTGATAAAAATTCAATTATTACATTGAGAACAATGTATCTAACATTTCCTATCCCCCCCAAAGCGAAGGAAACACACTTCAAAATTATGAATAACATATATCCCTCCAAAGAACTACCTAGATCACGGTTTGGTTTTGACGATAATATAAGTTCATTTGTTGGGCGAAGGAGAAGGAGAGGGGGAAAGCATGTCCAGAGGCAGCTAGAGAGGAGGAAGGGTAGGTGTGTGGAGGTGAGAGTTGGAACTTTAAATGTTGGCACTATGACTGGTAAAGGGAGAGAGCTGGCTGACATGATGGAAAGAAGAAAGGTAGGCATACTGTGTGTGCAAGAGACCAGGTGGAAGGGGAGTAAGGCCAGGAGTATCGGAGGTGGGTTCAGACTCTTCTACCATGGTGTGAATGGGAGGAGAAATGGGGTAGGGGTAATTCTGAAGGAAGAGTATGTCAAGAGCGTGCTGGAGGTGAAGAGAGTGTCAGACAGAGTGATGAGTATGAAGCTGGAAATTGAAGGTTTATTGCTGAATGTTATCAGCGCATATGCCCCGCAAGTTGGGTGTGAGATGGATGAAAAAGAAGAATTCTGGAATGAGTTGGACGACATGGTGGAGAGGGTACCCAAGGAGGAGAGAGTGGTGATTGGAGCGGACTTCAATGGACATGTTGGTGAAGGGAACAGAGGTGATGAGGAGGTGATGGGAAGGTATGGAGTCAAGAAGAGAAATGTGGAAGGACAGACGGTGGTGGTGGATTTTGTGAAAAGGATGGAAATGGCTGTGGTGAATACATATTTCAAGAAGAGGGAGGAACACAGGGTGACGTACAAGAGTGGAGGAAAGTGCACACAGGTGGACTATATCTTATGTAGAAGGTGCGATCTAAAAGGGATTGGAGACTGCAAGGTGGTGACAGGGGAAAACGTAGCTAGGCAGCATCGGATGGTGGTCTGTAGGATGACTTTGGAGACCAAGAAGAGGAAGCGAGTGAAGGCAGAGCCAAAGATCAAATGGTGGAAGTTGAAGAAGGAAGACTGTTGTGTGGAGTTCAGGCAGGAGTTAAGACAGGCACTAGGTGGTAGTGAAGAGTTGCCAGATGGCTGGACAACCACTGCAGAAATAGTGAGGGAGACAGCTAGGAAGGTACTTGGTGTGTCATCAGAACAGAGGAAGGAAGACAAGGAGACCTGGTGGTGGAATGAGGAAGTACAGCAAATTATACAGAGGAAAAGGTTGGCAAAGAAGAAGTGGGATAGTAAGAGAGATGAAGAAAGTAGACAGGAGTACAAGGAGATGCAGCGTAAAGCAAAGAGAGAGGTGGCAAAGGCAAAGGAAAAGGCGTATGGTGAGTTGTATGACAGATTAGACACTAAGGAAGGAGAAAAGGACTTGTACGGATTGGCTAGACAGAGGGACCGAGCTGGGAAGGATGTGCAGCAAGTTAGGGCGATCAAGGATAGAGATGGAAATGTGCTGACTAGCGAGGAGAGTGTGCTAAGAAGGTGGAAGGAATACTTTGAGGGGCTGATGAATGAAGAAAATGAGAGACAGAGAAGGTTGGATGATGTAGGGATAGTGAATCAGGAAGTTCAGCGGATTAGCAAGGAGGAAGTGAGGGCAGCTATGAAGAGGATGAAGAGTGGAAAGGCAGTTGGTCCTGATGACATACCTGTGGAGGCATGGAGATGTTTAGGAGAGATGGCAGTGGAGTTTTTAACTAGATTGTTTAACACAATCCTGGAAAGTGAGAGGATGCCTGAGGAGTGGAGAAGAAGCATACTGGTACCGATTTACAAGAACAAGGGCGATGTGCAGAACTGTAACAACTACAGAGGTATAAAGTTGATCAGCACAGCATGAAGATATGGGAAAGAGTAATAGAAGCTAGGTTAAGAGGAGAGGTGATGATCAGCAGCAGCAGTATGGTTTCATGCCATGAAAGAGCACCACAGATGCGATGTTTGCTTTGAGAATGTTGATGGAGAAGTATAGAGAAGGCCAGAAAGAGTTGCATTGTGTCTTTGTAGATTTAGAGAAAGCATATGACAGGGTGCCGAGAGAGGAGGTGTGGTATTGTATGAGGAAGTCAGGAGTTGCAGAGAAGTATGTAGGAGTGGTGCAGGATACGTATGAGGGAAGTTTGACAGTGGTGAGGTGTGCGGTTGGAATGACAGATGGGTTCAAGGTGGAGGTGGGATTACGTCAAGGATCGGCTCTTAGCCCTTTCTTGTTTGCAATGGTGATGGACAGGTTGACGGACAAGATCAGGCAGGAGTCTCCATGGACGATGATATTTGTGGATGACATTGTGATCTGTAGCGAGAGTAGGGTGCAGGTTGAGGAGAGCCTGGAGAGGTGGAGGTATGCACTGGAGAGAAGAGGAATGAAAGTCAGTAGGAGCAAGACGGAATACCTATGCGTGAATGAGGACAGCGGAATGGTCAGGATGCAAGGAGTGGAGGTGACAAAGGCATTTGTGTTTAAATACTTGGGGTCAACTGTCCAAAGTAACGGGGAGTGCAGGAGAGAGGTGAAAAAGAGAGTGCAGGCAGGGTGGAGTGGGTGGAGAAGTGTGTCAGGAGTGATTTGCGACAGAAGGGTATCAGCAAGAGTTAAAGGGAAAGTTTACAAGATGGTTGTGAGACCAGCTATGTTATATGGTTTGGAGACAGTGGCACTGACGAAAAGACAGGAGGCGGAGCTGGAGGTGGCAGAGTTGAAGATGCTAAGATTTTCACCGGGAGTAATGAAGAAGGACAGGATTAGGAACAATTATATTAGAGGGACCGCTCAGGTTGGACGGTTTGGAGACAAAGCAAGAGAGGCAAGATTGAGATGGCTTGGACATGCGTGGAGGACAGATGCTGGGTATATTGGGAGAAGGATGCTGAATATGGAGCTGCCAGGGAAGAGGAGAAGAGGAAGGCCAAAGAGGAGGTTTATGGATGTGGTGAGGGAAGACATGCAGGTGGCTGGTGTGACAGAGGGAAGACGCAGAAGACAGGAATAAATGGAAACGGATGATCCGCTGTGGCGACCCCCAACGGGAGCAGCCGAAAGTAGTAGTAGTAGATAAGTTCATTTTGTGAAAATGACATAGAAACTACGGACCATGTATTTTTCTCATGTGGTGTGGCGCTTATGTTCTGACTTGACATTCAGAAATGGATAAAGCAAAGGATTTTGTCCTTTCCAACTTCGATTTCTAGAGACAATATAACATTTGGTAGGATTTTGCAAAACAAAAACGATGAACTCTGTTGTAATGTAATCCTCTGCTTAGCCAAA
Source organism: Lampris incognitus (assembly GCF_029633865.1). NCBI lineage: Eukaryota > Metazoa > Chordata > Actinopteri > Lampriformes > Lampridae > Lampris > Lampris incognitus. The sequence goes on from NC_079230.1 coordinate 34,171,828, forward strand.
TTCTTTATTCATAAAAATAGATACTTTAAGTCCTCACCCAAATTTGTTGTTTTTTTAAATGAATTTAGATTATACTTGAAATCTTTAAAACTAATGACCGATACAAAAGCTCTAAAGATTTATGAGGCGTTAAGACATTTTCCCACTGAATCAGAAGACTTATATCCTTATTAATTCCCCCTTGTATGATGGACTATGTTTTATTATTTTCCATTAGTGTATGTCATGTATTTAATTTATTATTGTTTGTACCCTTATTTTCATAATACATTACCGTATATTTGTCATGTGACATTCAACCTCTATGCACTTCCTGATATACTGTATAGAAAAGTTCACATACTGTTCCCTTTGGCACTATCTATGTAATTTTGGATGGAATGTATATTTGCCATTGTAACCGGTTATTTCTTGCCCGGTGCGGTATTCGATACGGGGTGTCCTGCACCACAAGGCGACGTCACTAACCGCTCGGCTAAAGGGTCAGACCCGTTAGCTAGGGGCTAACGTGTCTTATTAGTAGTTTACACCATGTTTGTTTTTAATGAACTTTCTTCAAGAATCTGTACATGAACATGAACAATGTTCCATGAAAAGAAGAAAAATAAAAAAGAATACGTGCCGAGATGGCTGTGCTGTGTTGTGCTCCCGCAGGTTCATCAGTATAGCAGTAGTGAGGAGATCCTGTGTGTGTGCTTGTTTCATGTAGTCAAGATACTACAACACCCGATTAAGGAAACCTCTTGTGTGGGTCCATATGTTGTTGTTGTTGTTTGTTGTCGTTTTGTTTATTTGATCTTGTTGCATTCTGTTTGTACATTTCTGGCATGGAACTAATCACTCGGGTCCTCTCGCTGGTCTACTTTTCGTCAAATTGAAATGTTAAGAAAACATTTCTCAATTTCAAAAAACCACAACAAAACGAAACCAAAAAGCAACTCTGACCCGTCTATGGAGGAAATGAATGAGCCCATTACTTCCGGAGCGCGGGCTGATGAAAAGTGGGCGGTTCCGCGCGCTCCTTCCTGCCGTGGCCTCGTGATGTTTTTCTTCCGGGTGTAAACGCGGTTCGCCGTTGCGGTGGCACGAGAGCCGCCTCCGAGCGTATAGCGCGCCAGCTGTGGTCAATGCGCCGCTTGGCGTAAAGCGCAGCGCCGAACGCGACATCCACGGGGACGTGGGTTTGACCAAAGCCGGGGTTGATTGGCACCTCGGGGTCGCAGCAACATGAAGCCTCCCCCTCGCGCGAGATCCAAACCAGACCGCTATGGACACCGGAAATGCGAGGAGAACGGATGGCGACGGAGAGCCGGGAAACTGGTGTGCAGCTGGAAACGCAGCGAGCAGAGAAACCTCCTGGCTGCCCTGAAGAGGCTGAGGAAGACCTGCAAAGGCGACGTCGACTATGGTTTCCTGAAAAACGCTGTTGCCACGCGGTCCATCTCAGAGGTACAGCATTGGAGTAGGTCCCGGACCCGTTAGTCCAGGCTAGCGAGTCTACACATCCGTGGTCGTTACTATACAGACATACATACATATACACATATACACACATATATACATACATACATACGTATATATATATACACATATACACACATATATACATACATACATACATACGTATATATATATATATATATATTCATACATACATACATACATACATACGTATATATATATATTCATACATACATACATACGTATATATATATATATTCATACATACATACATATGTATATATATATATATATTTACGTGTGTGTGTGTGTGTTATCTAACACACACCTTAATTCCCCGTTCTGTTTATCTGAAGAAGGTTGTTCAGCCTTTGCTGTGTGAAGATAATTGAACTTTTTGTGTAAACATGGACCTACTGTACTACACCCTACTGTACTACACCCTACTGGTCTGCACCATCTCCTTACTGTACTACACCCTACTGGTCTGCTCCGTCTCCTTACTGTACTACACTACACCCTACTGTAGTACACCCTACTGGTCTGCACCGTCTCCCTACTGTACTACACCCTACTGTACTACACCCTACTGGTCTGCACCGTCTCCTTACTGTACTACACCCTACTATACTACACCGTAGTGTACTACACCCTACTGGTTTGCACCGTCTCCTTACTGTACTACACCCTATTATACTACACCCTACTGTACTACACCCTACTGGTCTGCACCGTCTCCTTACTGTACTACACTACACCCTACTGTACTACACCCTACTGGTCTGCACCGTCTCCTTACTGTACTACACCCTACTATACTGCACCGTAGTGTACTACACCCTACTGGTCTGCACCGTCTCCTTACTGTACTACACCCTACTATACTACACCCTACTATACTACACCCTAGTGGTCTGCACCGTCTCCTTACTCTACTACACCCTACTGGTGTGCAGCGTCTCCATATGCCTCTAGGATAACATACTCTCTCTCTTCCGTGTGTATCTACAGATCCGCTTACTGGTGGAAGCTCTTCAGAAAAAACTGTTTAATTCGGTAACGCAACAAGTGGTGAGGCAGAGAAGGCAGGAAAGACAGGCCAAGAAGTCCATTGAAGTGTGGGTGGACATGGCTTCTGCTGTGGCTGGGGCACTGGAGGAACCCATGTCTGCTGCCTTCTTCCAGGTATGTGTGCCCGCCGCATGACAGTACAGGCTGACACGACAACCGCAAAACCATCATACCGACATTGTTGCTGGAACTCGTGTCTTTTTCTTTGGCTCGTCTGGCAGAGCTGGAAAGTTGTGCAGTGATGTGATAAAATCCCTGCCTTTAAACATTTTGTAGCTGGCCTGCTAAAGAGAGAACTTCTGTGTGGTGTCAGAAAGGAGTAAGACCACTCATCTGAAGGGTAGCCGTAAAACTGGAGACCTGTCCACCAAACCCTGAGCAGCAGAACAGAGCTCAGCCCCGAAGTCTGCACCCTGCTAGATATACACTTTTATACGTACCCCGTATTTCAGATGTAAAGGTGGTAATACAGATAGAGGCTGTTTACACCTGGCGTTAACATGAAGTGTGTGTCCTGCTAGATATATACTTTTATACCCCGTATTTCAGATGTAAAGGTGGAAATACAGATAGAGGCTGTCTGTGAATGTTCTCATTCATCCAGGTCATGGTTATCCAAAGGAGTTGAATCAAGTGCAGCTGGACTTGGTAAATATCCATGAAGACGTTTCGCCTCTCATCCAAGAGGCTTCCTCAGTTCGTGCCTTTCTGACTAGACCAAGCTAGTCTGACTGGCTGCTGATGAGACTCAGTATTTATCCTCTAGGAGTCGTTGTCAGACCTATAGATGTCCATGGCTCTTTGTGTCCCGATGTTTACCAACGCCCGTCGCTAACAGAGCCATAGATATGAGTGGCTCTTTTGTGTACCGATGTCCAGCAGTGCCCGTCGTTATCGGAGCTGTTGATTTGCATTTGTTTAGCAGCGACAGTCGTTGGGGGGGTTACTTTCGACCTCATTGTTCAGTGGTCATGAGTCGTTTGGAGCCGTTAGTGACTGACTGTTGTTCTTGGAGGCTAGGCTTCTTGAGTCTCCTGGGTAGAGATGAAAGGACGGCATTGTAAGTGGGAGATAGGTGGTGTTGCAGACCTCCTCCTCTGTTGAGGGATGGTTTTTCCAGTTTTGCATAGATGGCTTCCTTCACCCCTCTTTCAAACCATCTATCTTCTCTGTCCAAAATGTGTACGTTGCTGTCCTGGAAGGAGTGTGTCTTCTCCTTTAGGTGTAGATAGACTGCTAAGTCTTGTCCTGAGGAGTTTGGCCTTCTGTGTTGGGCCATCCGTTTGTGTAGTGGTTGTTTGGTTTCTCCTATGTGTAGGTCAGTGCAATCCTCATTGCATTGTACAGCATACACCAGATTGCTTTTCCGGGTGTGTGGTACATGGTCTTTGGGATGAACCAGTCTTTGTCGGAGTGTGTTGCTGGGTTTGAAGTATACCAGGATGCGGTGTTTGTTAAAAATTCTCCTGAGATTCTCGGAGACCCCAGAAACATATGGGATGACTGTGGTGTTCCTTCAGTTCCTTTTCTCCTCGTTGCTCACCTGGTTGGTCTTTCTGGAACGTGTTGCAGTTTTCACAAAGGTCCAACTGGGGTAGCCGCAGGTTTTTAAAGCTCCCCTCAGGTGTTTGTGTTCTTCCCATTGGGCCTGAGTGCTGCTGGGCACATTGTCAGCTCCGTGTTGCAGAGTTCTGATGACGCTCAGTTTGTGTTCCAGAGGGTGGTTTGAGTCGAAAAGTAGGACGTATTTCAGATTTAAGGGTGGTAATACAGATAGAGGCTGTTTACACCTGGCATTAACATTTGTCTTTGTGACCCCGTCACAAGGGGACAGGTCTCAGTACACCTGTGAACATCTCTCTGGACAGCTGTGGACAGCTCTCAGTACCGCTGTGGACAGCTCTCAGGACAGCTGTGGACAGCTCTCAGGACAGCTGTGGACAGCTCTCAGTACCGCTGTGGACAGCTCTCAGTGCAGCTGTGGACAGCTCTCAGGACAGCTCTCAGTACAGCTGTGGACAGCTCTCAGTGCAGCTGTGGACAGCTCTCAGGACAACTGGACAGCTCTCAGGACAGCTCTCAGTACAGCTGTGGACAGCTCTCAGTACATTTCTCAGTGCAGCTGTGGAGCTCTCAGTACAGCTGTGGACAGCTCTCAGTGCAGCTGTGGACAGCTCTCAGTGCAGCTTTGCACAGCTCTCAGGACAGCTGTGGACAGCTCTCAGTACAGCTCTGGACAGCTCTCAGGACAGCTGTGGACAGCTCTCAGTGCAGCTGTGGACAGCTCTCAGGACAACTGGACAGCTCTCAGGACAGCTCTCAGTACAGCTCTGGACAGCTCTCAGTGCAGCTGTGGACAGCTCTCAGGACAACTGGACAGCTCTCAGGACAGCTCTCAGTACAGCTGTGGACAGCTCTCAGTACAGCTCTCAGTACAGCTGTGGACAGCTCTCAGTACATTTCTCAGTGCAGCTGTGGAGCTCTCAGTACAGCTCTCAGTGCAGCTTTGGAGCTCTCAGTGTAGCTGTGGACAGCTCTCAGTACAGCTGTGGACAGCTCTCAGTACAGCTCTCAGTGCAGCTTTGGAGCTCTCAGTGCAGCTGTGGACAGCTCTCAGTGCAGCTGTGGACAGCTCTCAGTGCAGCTGTAGACAGCTCTCAGTACTGCTGTGGACAGCTCTCAGTACTGCTGTGGACAGCTCTCAGTGCAGCTGTGGACAGCTCTCAGTGCAGCTGTGGAGCTCTCAGTGCAGCTGTGGAGCTCTCAGTGCAGCTGTGGACAGCTCTCAGTGCAGCTGGGAAGGTGTCACAGTCGGAGCCTGGTGCTCATAATTCATCAGTTAATGTGCCTCTTCAGATGATTTGTCTCCATGTGGTGTGATGTGTATTTGCTGTATCCATGACATTGAAGTGATGTGAGACTGTTTACCCACAATCATGGGAGGACTGCCAGATATCTATAAAATACTACAAAATCCACTGTGGTGACCCCTGAGAAACAGGGAACAAGCTTTGGTTATCCCTGAGGGGAAATTCAGTTCTGTTACAGACACTCGCGCTCTAAGAACTGAAAACAAGACCGTGGCACGATCACTGGCCAGAGGGTCAGCAGCCAACAGGTGGGACCTCTCCCTGTCGGCCAGTAGGAGTGGCACCTACGTCCTGGTTGGCCTGTGATGAGGTGCACCTGTGCTGGGGACTATTTGACCGGGTGCTTTGCAGACATACGTGGTCGAGTCTTGGGGAGGCTTAGCGTCGGTCTGCGGATGCCCGTGTGTCCTGAACCCTCGCCTGCCTCCTCTGTGTGAGCGAGTGTTTCCTGTGTATAGTATTTTATGTTAATTCGTGTTTGCATTTTTGCCTGCCCTGTTTGGCAGTGGTTTTTGGTTATTGTGTTTTCCGGAGTCCAGTAAAGGGCCTTAGTATGTAACAACTGCCTCTGCCTCGTCTCTGCAATTGGGTCCAAACACACGGCGTTACAGACCATGTGTGTGCGCTGTTAATTGTGTGTATGTGTGCTGTAAATTGTGTGTATGTGTGCTGTAGTAAATTGTGTGTATGTGTGCTGCTGTAAATTATGTGTATGTGTGCTGTAAATAATTGTGCGCTGTAAGTCCTGCTGAGGTACAGGTGCTTTTAGTTATTGTGCTGTTGGCTGCACAGTAACTAAATTGTGTACCTGCTGTGCGGGGGGGGGGGGGTTGTGCGTCCATGCCTACAGGCCCGTCTCTCATAGGCTTCCTATGCCCACGAGAGGCTGTGTGGTAGATGCAGTACATCAGCTCGGGTCTTGCGTCAGAAAGACTGCGTCATCATCATCAGATTGTGTATTTACACAGCACTCTTTAAAAACCCGGTGTGCTTCACAACACAACTCAGTGGAAATGAAAGAAGTGTTGTCGGGACCGGGGGGATTTATTTAACACAATTCAGTGGAAATAAAAGAAGTGCCGTCGGGACCGGGGGGATTTATTTTATTTCTTTAAGAGCTCTTCAGATGTTGTGTGAAAACACAAGCTGGTAGAATGATGAAATTAAGAGCGCACACATGTGAAACACGTCGCATTAAGTGGCGGCACATGGAAATGAGGCTCGACTGAGCAGGAAGGTCTTTGTTAAGTGCCCGTTGCTTCGACTGCTCTTTCCTCGCAGGGTCAAGATGACGGCTGACGTGGTTGTAGGTGATGAACACAGGCTTTATTTAATGATGCCGTTCAGTCATTCGCTCGCACGCGCCACTGCGCTGCTCTCTGGTGAGCCACCTCCCCTGTCCACTTGCAGCCTGGGCTGAACCACACACCCCTGCCATGGTGAGGCAGGGGTGTGTGGTTCATTTGCATATAGAGCGGGAAGGTAGATCAGATGACAGGTAGTCACTCAAGACGCATGTGGAGACGCATTGTAATGCCAGGTGTGAACTGACCTACCTGGAACTGTGCACTTGTGCTGGGGTCACCCTAGCTGCCTGCTCATGCCAGGTGTGAACTCACCTACCTGGGGCTGTGCACTTGTGCTGGGGTCACCCTAGCTGCCTGCTCAAGCCAGGTGTGAACTGACCTACCTGGGGCTGTGCACTTGTGCTGGGGTCACCCTAGCTGCCTGCTCATGCCAGGTGTGAACTGACCTACCTGGGGCTGTGCACTTGTGCTGGGGTCACCCTAGCTGCCTGCTCATGCCAGGTGTGAACTGACCTACCTGGAGCTGTGCACTTGTGCTGGGGTCACCCTAGCTGCCTGCTCATGCCAGGTGTGAACTGACCTACCTGGGGCTGTGCACTTGTGCTGGGGTCACCCTAGCTGCCTGCTCATGCCAGGTGTGAACTGACCTACCTGGAGCCGTGCACTTGTGCTGGGGTCACCCCAGCTACATGCTCATGCCAGGTGTGAACTGACCTACCTGGAGCTGTGCACTTGTGCTGGGGTCACCCTAGCTGCCTGCTCATGCCAGGTGTGAACTGACCTACCTGGAGCTGTGCACTTGTGCTGGGGTCACCCTAGCTGCCTGCTCATGCCAGGTGTGAACTGACCTACCTGGGGCTGTGCACTTGTGCTGGGGTCACCCCAGCTACATGCTCATGCCAGGTGTGAACTGACCTACCTGGAGCTGTGCACTTGTGCTGGGGTCACCCCAGCTGCGTGCTCATGCCAGGTGTGAACTGACCTACCTGGGGCTGTGCACTTGTGCTGGGGTCACCCCAGCTGCCTGCTCATGCCAGGTGTGAACTGACCTACCTGGAGCTGTGCTCTTGTGCTGGGGTCACCCTAGCTGCGTGCTCATGCCAGGTGTGAACTGACCTACCTGGAGCTGTGCACTTGTGCTGGGGTCACCCCAGCTGCGTGCTCCTGCCAGGTGTAAACACCTCATAGCAACACAGCTGGCCAATGGGTTCACCAGTCCCCTCTGGAGTAGCTCATTTGTACATGCTGGAGGTGGAGTGACGGTGCTAGGAGTGACAGTGCTGGGCACGTACCGGGGAAAGCCCCATGCCGTTGGTTCAGATGGGTGATACATGGTGAAGATCAGATCCTGAGAGGTTGGTTCACAGAACAGATCAATCCAGTGGATAGTACCATCGCTTTTACAAAAATTGGAGGTTTGAGATAAACTGGCTGGCATTTCTGGACTGTGCAGTCTCCTTTAAAGAAGCAGGAGGACCCACCCACACCATCCAGTAACCCCTTTTTAAGTTGCACCATACGCTGGAACACACTGGAGGTGATCTTGACCTGACACCACCGGGCAAATATTTTACCCAAAACTATGTATTCCAAAGATGGGGCATGAGATCACATTAAACAGGCTTTAAAAGTCTGGGGTTACCTTAGTGGTTCTCATCACCTTCTCACCCTCATTCACAATTAGGAGGAAGGGTGTCACTATAAGAAGCTACGTCAACCTCCAAAATCAAGACCCCTTTGAGAGATGCCTTTACCTATCTGCTACTACTGCTGTATCAGAGGGACTGCTCAGGGTCCCTCTGAGGGACAAGATTGAGATGGTTTGGACATGTGTGGAGGACAGATGCTGGGTATATTGGGAGAAGGATGCTGAATATGGAGCTGCCAGGGAAGAGGCGAAGAGGAAGGCCAAAGAGGAGGTTTATGGATGTGGTGAGGGAGGACATGCAGGTGGCTGGTGTGACAGAGGAAGATACAGAGGACAGGAAGAAATGGAAACGGATGATCCGCTGTGGCGACCCCAAACAGGAACAGCCAAACGTAGTAGTAGTAGTACTACTAGTAGTAGCAGTAGCAGTAGTAGCAGTAGTAGTAGTAGTAGTAGTAATAGCGTAGTAGTAGTAGCAGTAGCAGTAGCAGTAGTAGCAGTAGTAGTAGCAGTAGTAGTAGTAGTAGTAGCAGTAGTGGAAGTAGTAGTAGTAGTAATAGCAGTAGTAGTAGTAGTAGTAGTAGTAGTAGTAGTAGAAGCAGTAGTAACAGTAGCAGTAGTAGTAGTAGCAGTAGTAACCGTAGCAGTAGCAGTAGCAGCAGTAGCAGTAGTAGTAGCACTAGTAGTAGTAGAAGCAGTAGTAACAGTAGCAGTAGTAGTAGTAGCAGTTGTGCCAGAGGGTGTGAGGACGCTGTTGTCCCAAGTCTAAATCACACATGCAGTCATAGGACAACACAGCAGTGAGGGGGGGGGCAGCAGATGGCGCTGTTCTCTCCTGTATATGGGCAGTCTGCAGAGCGTCTCGATGTTTTCATTTTTGTTCATGTCTGGTGTGTTTAAAGTTACAGTCTAGTAGCGTCGGCTGTCATGGCTATGTGTAGTACTGCAACAACACAAGTACTGCACTGATAGCAAGAAACATGACACCGCTCGCCGTCGCTCAGCTTTGTGAGTTTGTTTGAGGAAGCTGAAAGCCTGTATAGTTGAAGCGTTGCAGCATCAGCAGCGTTGCTCTTTCACAAGTGATGAAGCGAATAACATTGACGGAGTCTGACCAGAAGAGTAGAGGTGGGGTAGACAGCTGCTGTGGGCATCAACTGTAGATGGTACCCTCTTACTTTCTTTTTCCCCACAAAATAACTTGCTGCTGGGCGTTTTGAGCACATCATTGTGTTTGTGTCGGAGAACCTGGTAGAGCGCTGCTGAGGGCTCAGCTGTGACCGACAGACGTCACAGTCTTCAAGTGTTCTTCTGCTATTACCTGCATGACCAGAAGGAACTTACTCGGGTCCTGGTAGAGATACCGCCACAGACTGGAACCAACCGAATAATCTTTTTCTGCATAATACAGCAGCTAAATTAGGCCACATTGCTGAGAAAAATCAATTTATTTCAAGAGCACTAAAAAAAATCTGATCTTGACCAGGAAAAAAATACAACAAATGGAAATACTGGAATAACTGGAATACTACTGGCACAGTGTTTTGGAAGAATTGGATGGTATTATAGCATCTGGGTTTAAAATGGAATTTAGACACAACCACAAATCCCAGAATTGTACAGTTCTGGAAAACGTGATGCATGCTTTAATAAAAGGGTTTTAAACTCTAATCCTGAAATACTGTTAGCTTACCTACTTCAAGACAAACAGGAGAGAGCTGTAGCGTTTTAATGGCGAGTTGCTTTGCACACCCATCCTTTGAAAGTGAGAAAAGTAATTTTGGGGGATTTTGATCATCTCATTGTCTTCATCTCCTAACTCAGTCTTGGATTACCATTACTACAAGACAATAAACAGTAAGGCTCATTGCATGACTACCTTTTCTTTCAGTCCAGTTATTACCATCTCCCCTCTCTCTTCCTCCCCCTCTCAGATGCTCCTCGTGTCCTCCACTGAGCCCCGCAACCTGAGCAACTCTGACCCTCCAAATGTCCACACTACGAACCACCTGAAACCAGCAGATGCTTGTGTCCCCCCATATAAGGCAGTACCCCATCCTGGAGTCCCAGGTATGGACCCTAAATTCACTACCTTCTCTTGAGCAGCTGCTGAGTTATATTGTGGTTTAGTGTTTACGGTAGCTGAACAATATTCAGTGTCATTCAGAGCGTTAATATTCTACTACCACAACCTCGACTACACCACCTCAGTCAAGAATCAAGAATCAAGAACAGTTTACTGTCATTTCTATCACATATTTGACACAAAAGAAACAAAATTTTGTTTCACCCAGCCCATGGCAGTGTAACACAAAAGATGAAAACATGTTCAAATTTCCAAAAACACCACCAAAAACAGAAAACAAAGCAAAAAAACAAATAAAAACAAAACACAAACAGTTAACAACACAGTCTGTTCAGTGCAACACAGTCCACAAATTCCGCTGTCCGGATAATGAACGCCAGCCAGGATGACTGTCAGAACTGCTGGTCTGCATGGGCTAGCAGTTAGCTTAGCTTGCCTCGCTTCCGCATCCTCTCAGACTGCCCTCGGTGCTTCCTTCTCGGGCGCTGCTCCAGGCAAGGCCATGGTTCTTGGGCCCACAAGACGCAGCAGACCAACCTCCCTCAGCCGATTCAGCGCCAGCTCTCCCAGCCAGACACCTTCGACACACCTCCCCCGCATTACACACAATGACACAAACGCAGACGCAGACAAAACCACTGCACAGTCGACACTAGGTGAGGCTGCCGCCTGGCCACCTCGGTGTTTCCTCTCAGGGACAGCTCTGAGCACGGCTGTCCACAGGACGCAGCAGACCAAGCCCTCTCAGCTGATCCAACACCAGCTCTCCCAGTCATGAAGACAAAAACAAAAAAATCGAAGCTCAAAATGAAAACTTCACACAATGATACAAACTTAAGACGAATACGCAGACATGGACAAAGACACTGCATAGTCAGTACTGGATGAAGCCGCTGCAAATGTGAGTGCGCACCGCCATCTTCCCACACTGTGGTTTATAGTACTGCTTCTAATACTTACAGTGCATCCGGAAAGTATTCACACCCCTTCACTTTCCCCACATTTTGTTATGTTACAGCCTTATTCCAAAATGGATTAAATTCCTTTTTTTCTCTCATCAATCTACATACAATACCCCATAATGACAAAGTGAAAAAGGTTTTGTAGAAAATTTTGCAAATTTATTAAAAATAAAAAACTGAAATATTGCATGTACATAAGTATTCACACCCTTTACTCAGTACTTGGTTGAGGCACCCTTAGCAGCGATTACAGCCTCAAGTCTTCTTGGGTATGAAGCTACAAGCTTGGCACACCTATATTTGGGGTATTTCTCCCATTCTCCTCTGCAGATCCTCTCGAGCTCTGTAAGGTTAGATGGGGAGCGTCGCTGCACAGCTATTTTCAGGTCTCTCCAGAGATGTTCAATGGGGTTCAAGTCTGGGCTCTGGCTGGGCCACTCAAGGACATTCACAGACTTGTCCCGAAGCCACTCCTTCGTTGTCTTGGCTGTGTGCTTAGGGTCGTTGTCGTGTTGAAAGGTAAACCTTCGCCCCAGTCTGAGGTCCTGAGCGCTCTGGAGCAGGTTTTCATCAAGGATCTCTCTGTACTTTGCTCCATTCATCTTTCCCTCGATCCTGACTAGTCTCCCAGTTCCTGCCGCTGAAAAACATCCCCACAGCATGACGCTGCCACCATCATGCTTCACTGTAGGCATGGTATTAGCAAGGTGATGAGAGGTGCCTGGTTTCCCCCAGACGTGACGTTTGGCATTCAGGCCAAAGAGTTCAATCTTGGTTTCATCAGACCAGAGAATCTTGTTTCTCATGGTCTGAGAGTCCTTTAGGTGCTTTCTGGCAAACTCCAAGCGGGCTGTCATGTGCCTTTTACTGAGCAGAGGCTTCCGTCTGGCCACTCTACCATAAAGGCCTGATTGGTGGAGTGCTGCAGAGATGGTTGTCCTTCTGGAAGGTTCTCCCATCTCCACAGAGGAACGCTGGAGCTCTGTCAGAGTGACCATCGGGTTCTTGGTCACCTCCCTGACCAAGGCCCTTCTCCCCCGATTGCTCAGTTTGGCGGGGCGACCAGCTCTAGGAAGAGTCCTGGTGGATCCAAACTTCTTCCATTTACGAATGATGTAGACCACTGTGCTCTTTGGGACCTTCAAAGCTGTAGAAGTTTTTTTGTACCCTTCCCCAGATCTGTGCCTCGATACAATCCTGTCTTGGAGGTCCACAGACAATTCCTTTGACTTCATGGCTTGGTTTCTGCTCTGACATGCACTGTCAACAGTGGGACCTTATATAGACAGGTGTGTGCCTTTCCAAATCATGTCCGATCAATTGAATTTACTACAGGTGGACTCCAATCAAGATGTAGAAACATCTCAAAGATGATCAGTGGAAACAGGATGAACCTGAGCTCAATTTTGAGTGTCATAGCAAAGGGTGTGAATACTTATGTACATGCGATATTTCAGTTTTTTATTTTTAATAAATTTGCGAAAATTTCTAGAAAACCTTTTTCACTTTGTTATTATGGGGTATTGTGTTTAGATTGATGAGAAAAAAATGAATTTAATCCATTTTGGAATAAGGCTGTAACATAACAAAATGTGGGGAAAGTGAAGGGGTGTGAATACTTTCCGGATGCACTGTATCCTGTGAAATGAAGCAGCTTGTCCAGTTTGGTCCATTAACACTAGAACGACCAAGGCATCATTGTGGCTGTGTGATTCTGACTAACCACCAGCTGTGGCTAATCAGAATCAGAATACTTTATTCATCCCCGAGGGGAAACTGGGTTCTATTACAGACACTCACCCTCTAATAACTAAAAAGTAACAAGATACAAGAAAATAAAACAGAAACAAACAGAAATAAAGATAAAATAAGAAATAGAAATAAGAACAAAATATATCAACAAGCATGGTGCCCATAACACCCTATCTATACTGCACTACTGCAGCACACAACAAGCAGCACAAACAAAACCCAACAGCACCAGTCCACTGACCATGAACTCAGCGTGTCCGACAGTCTGAGTCTGAGGGAGGAGTTGTAAAGTCTGATAGTACTGCTTCTAGTACTTATCCTGTGAAATGAGGCAGCTTGTCCAGTTTGGTTCATTAATGAATGAATGTCTCTGAATGTTCTCATTCACCCAGGTCATGGTTATCCAAAGGAGTTGAATCAAGTGCAACTGGACTTGTTATATATCCGTGAAGACGTTTCGCCTCTCATCCAAGAGGCTTCCTCAGTTCGTACCTTTCTGACTAGACCAAGCTAGTCTGACTGGCTGCTGATGAGATTCAGAATTTATCCTCTTTGGAGTCGTATCAGAGCTATTGATATGCGTGGCTCTTTGTGATCTGATGTTTACCAACGCTCGTCGCTAACGGAGCTATTGATATGTGTGGCTCTCCTGTGCTCCGATGTCCAGCCCTGCCCGTCGCCATCGGAGCTATTGATTTGCATTTGTTTAGCAGCGACGGTTGTTGGGGGTGTTAGTTTTTACTTCATTGTTCAGTGGTCATGAGAGTCATTGGAGCCGTTAGTGAGTGACTGTTGTTCTTGGAGGCTAGGCTTCTTGAGTCTCCTGGGTAGAGATGAAAGGACGGCATTGTAAGTGGGAGATAGGTGGTGTCGCAGACCTCCTCCTCTGTTGAGGGATGGTTTTTCCAGTTTCACATAGATGGCTTCCTTCACCCCTCTTTCAAACCATCTATCCTCCCCTGTCCAAAATGTGTACACTGCTGTCCTCGAAGGAGTGTGTCTTCTCCTTTAGGTGTAGATAGACTGCTGAGTCTTGTCCTGAGGAGTTTGGCCTTCTGTGTTGGGCCATCCGTTTGTGTAGTGGTTGTTTGGTTTCTCCTATGTATAGGTCAGTGTAATCCTCATTGCATTGTACGACATACACCAGATTGCTTTTCTGGGTGTGTGGTACACGGTCTTTGGGATGAACCAGTCTTTGTCGGAGTGTGTTGCTGGGTTTGAAGTATACCGGGATGCGGTGTTTGTTAAAAATTCTCCCGAGTTTCTCGGAGACCCCAGAAACATATGGGATGACTGTGCTATACGGGATGACTGTGCTAAGACCAACCAGGTGAGCGACGAGGAGAAAAGGAAAAGAAGGAATAACATGGTCATCCCGTATGTTCGCCTCTACAGCCAGAGGAGAACCTCCTCAGTGAAACCAGCTGGTCCCGTCTCTGGTAGGAATGAAAACTGGCTCTGCATGGCACGTGGTTACCTAGCCCTGGGTCTGAGGGTAGATTTTTTCATAATGGTGGTGAAAGCTACTGGGATGTGTTGGACAAGATGGATTGTTTGTGTAGGTGACCATCGCTGTGAGTGTGAGTTTCACCCCAGCTATATGAAACCTGCCATTCCAGCACCACCCCGTGTGGCCAACATGAAGAATGCAGCATTTACTTTTTCAACACCTTGAACTGCACAAACCCTTAAACAACTGCAAACACATATACCAAGACAAGGTGCACACAGTTTTAATTTGTTTTCAGTTTGTCTAATCTGAAAATGTAAGCTCTTGATTTATTGCCTCTCATGCCTGCCTTGGCGTGCCTTAGTGAAACTGTGTACTATGACTTGCTTCAGGTTAGCAGGAGTGGTCATTATGTTAATGGAAAACATTTTAGATGAGCAGGTGAGACGTTGGGCTTGGTGTGACTTGATGTAGTTGGGTTGAAGGACTCACGCTACTAACGTTACTCCTTTTGTACAGTTTTCTTTTTTTACCAAATCCTTGTTGCACCTGACCTGCTGCTACATGTCTGCCCTTTAGTGTTGAAGTTGCTCCTCTTTCAGCGACCTCACACCTCCCACGACCACACTTTTCCCTGTGTACATATTTGTACACAGGGAAAAGACACTGAGATAAAGGAAAGATAAAATGAGAGACGAAAGTAACTTTATATGCGATAACACAACGAGAATACCAACTAACTTAGTCACACCCGGGACAACCCTTAAACAACATCGGGCAAATGGATCAACAGTTGACTCCATGGTGCCGCCCGGAATCCACGCAAGTTTCCCAAACAGTCAGTGGAGTAACCTGAAGTGACGATAAATGGAAGACATGATTGAAGGGAATGTTGGAGTCAGCTGAGCTTGCGTCGCAGTGTCCATGTTTGTCTTGTGGTTGACGTGACATCTGACCAATGGAAACACATACAGTTGGAAATCTGGTAGTTGATTGGTTATGTTGCGTTGGAGCGCACGTGATTGGTGGACATTGCATTAGTTCCCACCCAACATTTCTACTGCTGTGTCTTTGTCAGAGTTTCACATATGAATATCTGAAAAAAGGTTGCAGAGTTTCTGCAAGACCTGTTTTGAAACCGGAGGTAAAATCTGTAGCACTGCAAAATGAGCAGTGCAAAAACTGAGCATGAGTTATGCTATGAGTATGAGTATTGTTATTAAAGACATTCACATCTTAGTTTCGACCTTTCACATCTTCCTTTTCAACTTTGAATCTGAGTTTAAACTTTCAAATTGTGACTGATGAATATGGAGCTGCCAGGGAAGAGGAGAAGAGGAAGGCCAAAGAGGAGGTTTATGGATGTGGTGAGGGAGGACATGCAGGTGGCTGGTTTGACAGAGGAAGATGCAGAGGACAGGAAGAGATGGAAACAGATGATCCGCTGTGGTGACCCCTAACGGAAGCAGCCTAAAGTAGTAGTAGTGGTACTAGTATTAGTGGTGGTAGTAGTACTAGTAGTAGTAGTGGTAGTAGTACTAGTGGTAGTAGTAGTAGTAGTAGTAGTAGTAGTGGTAGTAGTAGTAGTGGTGGTAGTATGTTCAACGTTTTCCAGTATTTTAACATCGTCTGGCAATGCTTTTGGCAGAGGCTTTATTGACTCTGGCTTCTCTGCACCAGGTGTTGTAGCATCAGAGCAGGGTAGACCTGGTGCAGTAGATACATGCAGGTAACAGCTTGCTAAGATAGAATAGATTATGCTTCGTGAGTGAGTGATTTGCAAACCACTGTGCTCATCTAAGAATCAGCACTTGTTCTTAGAGCAGAGACCACCAGTAGCCAATGATGGCCTTGTTTCTAATTCGGTGAGACACTATTAAAGTCAAGCACCAACATCTGAAAGTTCATTCATTCTTTCAAAAATCTATTTCCTCCAAACCATCATTGTGGCTTGTTAATTTGAGCTGCCATCTCAAAGCAAGGCAGTGCTTGGTTAGATTCCAGCTCTTTTGTGTGACTTGGCCTGTTCTCCCTTTGTGTGTTGGTTTCTGGGTACTGCAGTTTCTTTCCATACTTGAAGACAATAATGTTAAGGTGAATGGAAGAGTTGAAGCTTTCCATGCGTATAGATGGTGTGTGGACCCTATGATGGCCTGTTCTAGGGCGTCTCATGGCTTTCTGCCCAGTTCTCGCTGGGGTGGAGTCCAGCCCATCACCACCCTTAGTCGGATTAAGAAGGCATAAAACAACCATTCCCAAATTGAAGAATGCTGCGGCCCAGTTTGAAATCTGAAACTCTTCCATGGCCCACCCAATCTTTTAATCCCTACTGATCATGAGACTAAGATGGAAGTATTTCCCTGTATATTTCTTAGTTCAAAAACAGAATTCTATGTTTAAATGCAAACATCCAGTCAGAAACATGTTACGGCAATTTCAAACTTGATTACAACTTTGAAGATTAAAAACTTTTATTTATTGTACATGACCACTCACGGCCCACCTGCAGTACCTTCACGGCCCACACTTCAGGAAACACTGGCATAGAAAATGAAGTAATGCACAGAAAATTGAGGACTAAACATTATGCATTTCTACAGGCTAAAACAAAACAATTATTACCTATGATATCATTTCTTAATGTCTTCACAAACTTTTTTTTTCTCAAGGTCAACCTCTAAGTATCACCACCATCAACCCAGCCTCTCCACACCTTATATTCAAGACTCCTTCTCCAACCCTGGGCCCTTCCAGAAAGCTCCCAACCACCTCCAAAGTGGTTAGAGTGCCCACTGCAACAGCATCTCCTCTTCAGCATCAGCGTTTTGCACTAATTCCAACGGCTACCGTCTCTACATCTCAGCCTGTTGCCCTCTCACATCAGACAGGTACAGAAGAGATGGTTGAGGCTAACTCTTGGTTGACAACTCCACTTCATATGAAACCAGTATCTACTAGTCAAGATGCCATATGTTGTCTAAAGTCATCTAAACACAAATCCATTCCAGGGGCGACAGATGTTGTCAAGGATGGGACTTCTAGCACACCTATCAGTCTCTCTACCACAAAATCCTCTGAGCCTGCAAAAGTGGTTAAATTGCTCACTTGTGCCTCACCACAACCTCAGCCAAAAACACAGACCACGACCTTAACCTCACTGCCGCAGAGGATCCACACAAACCCTCCCTCAACGAGCTCAGGTAGGTCCCAACACAGCAGCCCCCAAACACTGTAAACTCATTCGCTGTCTCTGTTGATTCAGCTTCTATGAATCTTTTCTCTACCTCCTCCGTTCCCCTCTCCTCAAGCTGCTCCTCTTTTTCAGCCACCATCTTGTCATCCTCACACTCTCGGTCAGCCGCTGCTGTAGTGGTCAACACCAAGGCTACAATACAATATAAAAAAGAGGATAGTCTCGGGATGGGAGTGAAGGGCACCGTGGACTTTGAGAAGATCTATCGTTACCTGAGCACCATTGAAAAGGACAACAAAGAGTGCATTCTCTCTCCCATGGGTAAGCCAAAGAAGTTCAGACTATCTTTACTCTTCATCCTCTGTTGTTACTGGCAACACGGGAAGTACAGTATAATCTTGTTCATTCCATCAAGACTCCATAAGGCCATGTATAGACAGTTTAATTTGAATATCCAACAGATGATAAGAACCTGCCTTACTCTTGAGGAATTTGAACCAAGTGGTACCTTCAGACCTAGACATACTGTTGAAGAATTCTTAAAGACGACGTGTCGAGGCAGACGGCATATTGCTGCAAACTGAGCGATCTGCGATTTGATCTGTTGGGTTTACCATATGCCATGCCAGTCAGCAAGCCGAACAGCTTACAAATGAACGACCTTGTTCTGAAACAGAAAAGACACAGTTGGAGAGAGGCAGGAACTACCCTTCATAATTCGTTTAATGATACAATTATAGGTCCGAAGCTTGCAAAAATGCTAGATTGCTTGATAATACCCATTAATCTTGTACAATTTAGGCTACAGAAACATTTTAGTAAAAAAATAGCTTTTTAAATCATTGGCATTGTGTTAATGTGCCTCTCGCGTACTCATGTGTCCAGAACAGCCTGCCTCAGTGGCATCGCAGCAGGTTTAACCCTAAACACCAGAGCATTTGTGAAAAAAGCATCATACTATGATATGTGAAATGTTTTGATAACCTGCCTTTCTATTTGTGTCACAAGGATGCACAAGCATGTGTGACTATGAAGAATGCAAACGTTGTGAGGTGGAGAGCAGAGAGGCATGCTGCTGCACCGTCAGCTGGTGCATAATGGCTCGACTAGACTGACTATAATAAAGTCGTAAATAACATGATAAAGACTAGACTGACTTGTGGGCTATAATCCTAAATGTTAACATCCCCCCAGACACTGAGTCAGTGTTCAGTTTTTTTTTTAAGCAATATATTTATTGAATTTTGTTTGCAAATTACATCAAAACAAGTAATAGCACAGTGCAGCAAACATTTTCACCCCCCCCCATAACCCTGTCCCTATAACAAGTAATACAATTCAAAGCAGGGTTAAAGAAGATAATAAAGATAAAAATTCAATTAATAAAAATAATAAAATAAAATAATAATAATAATTTCTTTCACAGACTGATTAGAGGGTGTGGTTTTTTTCCAGTTGCTTTTACGCATATAAACAGTCAGATAGAGTTGTTCTACTCCCCCAGAGCTTGTTCTTGATTAAGCAAGTTACCAACATTAGTATTACGTCTTAGGAAGTACAGAAACAATCCCCAGATTTTATCAAAAACACTTTGTTTACGTCTAACAATATACATTATCTTTTCCATTTACATGTTTGAGGCCATTTCTTTAACCCACATACCAATTCTTGGTCCATCAACACTTTTCCAATTAAGAGCAATTACACGTTTTGCTTGTAATATACACATATCTATAAATCTGAACTCATTGCTATGTAAATGTGGGGTGGTAGGATATAAACCAAGAATAAAAAGCTTTGGACTCAATGGTAATTTCTTTGACAAAATTTGATCAATCATATCAACAACATCTTGCCAAAAGGTTTTCACTTCCACACATTCCCATATACAGTGAAACAGCGTCCCCCTTGCCTCACTACACTTAATACAGGTATCAGGAATATTGTCATTAAACTTGTGCAATTTAACAGGAGTTATATATGTACGCATCAGCCATTTATACTGTAGAAGCTTTAGGTTGCTGCTAACTATCTGTCTCTGGGCCTCTTTACATGCCTCACTCCATTCTTCTAAAGATATTTCCTCCTCTATATCTCCCTCCCATAATCTCAGTTTTGTCTCTGATGATTCATCAGATCCAGATACAAATAAGTCATACATAGTTGAAATTAAACCTTTATCATAACAGTGTTTTGTGACTGCAACTTCTAATATAGAAATGGTAGGAATGTCTAATGAATGGCTTTGACAGGATGATATAAAACTCCTTAGCTGAAGATATTTGAAAAAATGATTCCTTGGAATGTCATACTTGGTAGATATTTCCTCAAAGGACATGAATACTTCATCCTCCTCCCTGTACATGTCTTGCACTTTCCTTAACCCCTTTTCAGCCCATAATTTAAATCCCCTATCATTTTGCCCTGGTTTGAAATTGGCATTACCCTAAATAGGACTGAAGCGTGACCGGGACATATTTATATTCAAATACTTACAAGCATCGAACCAAACATCAATCATATTCAATATTATAGGGTTGTCTGTATTTTTCTTCAGATATTTACGGTCTGCTGAATACAAATACAGGTGCAATGGTAAGCCTGGTTTAACAGAGCAGGCTTCCAGATCAATCCAAGCTGGGGGACTTCCAGATGAGAAGTAAAACATAATCGACCTTAATTGTGCTGCCCAGCAATACCATTGGATATTTGGACATTTCAGGCCTCCTCGATCATATGGTAGATAAAGTAAAGATAGACGTAATCTAGGACGTTTATTTTGCCAAATAAAGTTGGTAAACAGTTTCTTGATTTTCGTGAACAAAGCTGAAGGAGGGGGTAGGGGGATATTCTGGAACAAATAAAGAAATTTGGGAAGTATATTCATCTTTAGGATATTAATCCTGCCGATCATTGAAATAGGTAAGGATGTCCAACGCTCTATCGAAGCAATACTAGCGTCCAGGATGGGCTCATAATTTGACTGAGCAATCTTATTCACCTCAGGGACAATTTTTATTCCCAGATATGTAAATGTGTCTGTTGGGTTGAAGGTAGAAGCATAAACAAGACCATTCTTCCTCTCTGTTTCATTCAGTAACATTATAGATGATTTGGAGTAATTAACTTTATAACCAGATATTTTCCCAAATGATTCAATAAGGCTTAGGAGCGCTGGGATAGATTTATGCAGATTTTTAAGCATTAATATCACATCATCGGCGAAGAGTGCTACCCTGTGCTCCAGATGTCCCTCTCGAATTCCATAAATATCGCTGTGTGTTCTCACCGCTATAGCAAATGGTTCTATCGCTAGGATAAAAAGTAAAGGCGATAAAGGGCTCCCTTGAGGGCAACTGCTACAAATGTTAAAAGGTTTAGAAACCTTACTATTCGTCAAAACTTCTGCAGTAAGCCCTGTACAAAGCAATCTTACCCATTTGATAAATGTATCCCCAAGGCCAAATCGTGTTAACACTTCAAACAGATAAGGCCATTCAACATGGTCGAAGGCCTTCTCTGCATCAAGTGAAAGTAAGGCCGTGTCAGGCGCCTCCCTCTGACTGTATAAAATATTGAGCACTCGTCTAACGTTATGAAAACCCTGTCTCCCTTGAATGAATCCGTTCTGGTCTTCTCCCACTACTCTAGGTAGAAGATCCTCCAATCTTCTTGCAAGAATTTTACAGAGTATTTTTGTATCAGAATTTAGGAGACTAATTGGACGCATATTTTCACATTTTGTATTTGGTTTCCCCAGTTTTGGGAGTAAAGTGATTAGGGCGCCCCTCATAGATGTAGGGAGAAGACCATTCTCAAAGGATTCCTGAAACATCTCCAAGAGGGGTGGTATTAATTTGGTTTGAAATTTTTTATAAATATCTATAGGGATGCCATCTGGACCCGCTGATTTTCCAGCCTGCATACACCCAATTGCTTCTGCAATTTCCAATGCAGTTACATCTTGATCTAATACTCTACTTTCCTCTTCCGAAATTTTAGGAATATTAAGATTGTCTAGGAATTGTGTTTGCGTGTCCAGATTAGGAGAGCACTCAGAGCTGTATAATTTCCTGTAGAAGTCTCTAAAGGCTTCATTAATCTCTGTCGGGTCCACTATAGTTCTACCACTTGGGACTTCAATACAATTAATAGACCTTTCTGTTTGTTGTTGTTTAATGCGCCATGCTAGAAGTTTTCCGGGCTTTTCCCCCTGATCATAGTAGGACTGTTTGAGTCTCATTAAATCAGCAGCCGCTTTATTAGCTGCCAGTTCATTGTACTGTGCTCTAAGCAGTAGCAGTCTTGTATGAACATCTGTAGGTATATTTCTATTATTATATATTTCTGTTTCCAGTTTTTTAATTTCCTCATCTAATGTCTTCATTTCAAGTCGTGTAGCCTTTTTCTTGGAACTAGTGAAGGAAGTGATTTGGCCCCTGATAAAGGCTTTGAAAGCCTCCCACCTTGTGCTAGCAGAAGTCTGGGACTTGTTACATTCAAAATACAGGTCAATCTGCTTATCTAAGAAATCTATGAATGTAGGATCCGCAAGCCACCCGGGTTGAAAACGCCATCTCGGGGGGTCGCACACTAAGTTATTATCTTCATAGGTCAAGGATACTGCAGCGTGGTCAGACAGAACTATACTACTATAATGACATTCATCTATTTTGGAGACAAGTAGCGCTGAAACCAAAAAGTAGTCTATGCGTGAGTGAGTTCTATGAGTACCGGAATAGCAGGAATATTCTACTGCGTTCGGTTTACCATGCCTCCAAACATCAAACAAATTTAATTCCTTCATAAAATGGTGTATCGTCTTTCTGGACTTACTGTGGGTATCATCTAAACCAGTTGACCTGTCTTTTGAAGGATCTAACGTACAGTTAAAGTCGCCAGCTATTATGTATTTCCCAGGATGATTTGAAGCAGTCAAAAACAGACTATTATAGAATTTAGAGTCATCTTCATTGGGGCCGTAAACATTTATCAAAGTTAAGGTTTCAGATAATAACCTACCCTGGACTATAATATACCTCCCTGCAGGGTCCTTAACTACATGCTGTACCCGTAATGGAACCGATTTATGAATTAGTATCATAACCCCTCTAGCATGAGTGGTGTAAGGAGCAGACAACACTTGACCCTGCCATCGTCTTGCTATTTTGGGAACGTCCTCATCCACCATGTGTGTTTCTTGTAAAAAAACGATTTTTGATTTCAAGGATTTTATCCTGCTCATTACCTGCTTCACTTTTGTGAGTTTGATCAAACCCCTACAATTCCACGAAGTAAATTTTACCTTGCAACTCTCTGACATTGATTCCGGTATGTTATATTAGGAACCGTAGTGAAGAAGTACTTTGACAAACCACACCCACTGATGAAAGAATAAATAATAAAATGAAACCACAAAAACCCACCCTCAACCCCATACGAACCTAAAGTCCATGAACTCTGGACATCCCCTCCCATCCCACGTTTAACTACCGCTAAAACGAGTTTCTCTAACTTTTCTTTTCTTCTCGCTCTAGCTCGCTATCTTACTTTTTCTAAATACTAATCACACATAACATCATTAATGAACTGTTCAACGCCAACAACATGTAGGCATATATAAAATTAACCATCCGAGCACATACACAAACCTGGAACCCGTGCATGCAGACTGGAAGACGAGGAGAGGGAAAAGTCTGTAGCCTGGTCACAAGAGTCCGCGATGCATCGGGCCTTCCTTCCTCCGACAGGCGCATAAACCGATGATGACTCTCTCTGTCCCTTAGGCCTAGGCCTACTTGGATGTGCCCATGTCATTTCGGCTGGTGCTTGGACATTGTCTCTCATTCAGGGTTAAGTGCATTCCACAAAAGCTGAATAGTCTAGCTATAAACCAGACTCCGTCCTGTCCAGGTAGAAAAATAAAGCCTAAACAAAAACAAAATGGCGACAGCCCGAACACGTAGCTACATCTTTCGTGTAAATGGAAATAAAATAAAATAAAGTGAGCTTAATAGCCTACTGCATCAGTCCTTATCCGAGGGATTGAATAAACCGCTCCACTTCTGCTGGGGTTTGAAAGGTGTGGGGTCTCTCGTCGTGTGTTACCAGGAGCCGGGCTGGAAAGATGATTCTGTGCTTGTGGATCCCCTGGTCTCTCAGCTTCTTCCGGACCTGGTCGTAGTCGCGCTGCATCTTGTGCACCCCAGCAGAGAGGTCGATGTGAAAACGGACCGGCGTGTTCTTGTAAAGGACCTGTCCCTTGGTTTTGGCTGCCTTTAGTACTCGCTCCCTGTCCTTAAAGTTCATGAACCTCATGATCAATGTCCTTGGACGACCCGTGCGAGAGTCTACCGGAGCGCCGATTCTATGAGCCCGCTCCACCACCAAGCCCTCCCGCGGATCCATGTTCAGAGCCTCCGGCAACCACTTCTCCAGAAATGCAGGTGCATCCTGGCCCTCTTCTTTCTCCGGTAGGCCCACCAACCTTACGTTATTTCGCCGACTCCTGCATTCCAAGTCCTCCACTTTGTCAGTAAGGCTTTTGACAGTGTTTTCCAGCGTGCTAACTCGGGGTGTTAGCTTCTTAACGTCGTCCTCCACCTTGTCAGTAAGGCTTGTGACGGTGCTTTCCAGCGTGCTAACTCGGGGTGTTAGCTTCTTAACGTCGTCCTCCACCTTGTCAGTAAGGCTTGTGACGGTGTTTTCCAGCGTGCTAACTCGGGGTGTTAGCTTCTTCACGTCGTCCTCCACGTCAGAAATCCGTTGCTCGGCCTGTTCCATGCGACCCATGCATTCCTGTATTTGTTTCTTTACATCCGCAATTGTCGCTTGCACTCCATCAATTTTCTTGTAAAGTCCACTTTTCAAAGACTGTATGGCTTTCATGATATCTAGGTTGCTATTCTTATCTGTGTCTAACATTTCGTCATCTTCCTCGTGGTCGTCTCCTTCGTTAGCCATATTTTCAACCTGCATGGCGTCGCTAACCTTCTTAGCCTCTTCCTCGTGTCGCGATTTCCTTTTCTCCTTCTCTTTTTCTCTCTTTGCCTTTTCTTTCGGGTTTTTCCCTGACATTTTAGTTCTGGGTACTCTTATACACGTATTGCGTGACTTTAGACAAGATTCGGATTAGTATTGTAGGATTAATTTACACGGTAGCTGCAGAGCTTGAGATGTGCGACCCCCTAGTCCCTCGCCATAACCGGAAGTCCAGTCAGTGTTCAGTTAGGCACCAGAATATGAAATAAAGCGTTGTACAAAGCAGCCAAGAAAGGCCAACAGTACCACAAATCCAGGTTCTGTTGAGTCTTAAAGGGACATTTCACGATTTTCAACCTTATGCCCGTTATTAATCCTAGTGGTGGCATCTCTGTAGCATACACAGCACAAGCCAGTGTGGTCTGTATTGCCGTAGCCCACTATAACAAACTGGTTAACTGTCTGACGCCGTCGACTGACGTCATTGGATGGTTACAAGAGCTACAAGGCTGATTGGCTGAGAGGTTCGTCTCTGACATTGAGACTATACTGGCTCTGTTGGCAGGAGAATGTACATTTCTCTGTCAAAATGAGCTGCACCAGAGCACTTGTGGTTTTAAAAGACTAGATAAACCACCAGCGTTGGACGTGCAGATTATGGGGGTGAAATGTCCTTTTAACCACATGTCCTACATATTAGTAAGACTTGTGGTTAGTTGAATGAAACACTAACACCCGGGATGTGTTGCATTTTAATCATTGCTTCTTGCTCTGCAACATCCCTGCCTGTCTCATTCGGTGAGCTCTGCGTCGCTGCTGCAGTCCAGCTCAGAATCCAGGAGCCATTAGCCAAACACATGAGCAGCACGTCTGCACAAAGCCAGCACGTCTCAAGGCTCTGAAGCTTTCTGACGCTTTCTGAAAGCCAAGATGCCGTATTAGGTTTCCGAAAGCGCACTCAAAATATTTTCTATGGTGAAGGAAATCACAAATGATGGGCAAACCACTGTGCCTGAACAGGAAACATGAACCTTTCTCAGTTAAAGCTTCTGCTTTTGTCGTCAACAACCTGGCAGCCTGTTCACGTTCTCCATTTGTCCATGTATGATTTTACATGAATTTGTCTTGTCCTGGTGTAGGCTCGTCCTGGACCAAACTACATGTTTACCTTTAGAAATGCAGTCCACATCACCACACGCTGAAGTACAATGTTCACAAGTGACTGTTTTACATCACGTGTGTGTTTATGATGCACCAGTAACATCTGAACACAGTTGTTTTGCTTTGCGTTTTTACACACGTGAAATAAAACATAGTTTTACTTGGACTTTCCTTTTTGATAATAGCACTGCAGTGTTGCTTTTCCTGCATGACACACAGTTTTCCTGCCTCTACGAAATTCACTCCAAGCCTTTTAAATTACATCTGTATAACTCCTGCACTTTAACTGAACACTAGCACAGCCATGTGTGTGTTTCCTCCAAAGCCAGTGTGCTGACATAGTCACAGTCTGGTGTCGGTTTGGAACCAAATCCCTCCATCCTGTTGCATGGTGACTCCCCTCAGCTGGCCAGCCCGAACCTGACACACACACACGCTTTGTAATGTTTTAATGTGATCCCAAGCAAGCCTCCAACCCTTCTATACTGCTGACTAGTGATCAGCAGGTTAGATAGTTTTGTTTATATTTATTCATGTAAAATAATCACCAAACATAAGAACTGCAGCATGAATGTTCCAAGTTGTAATTGCAAATACATTGAAAATGATGGCATGGAGTTAATAACACTGCTGTTGTAATACCATATAACATTGTAAAGTTTAATACCGTCTAACATTATAACGTTTAATAATGTATGGCATTATAACATTTAATATTATAATATTTAATACTGCATAACATAACATTCAATACCATATAACATTATAACATTTAATACGGTATAACATTATAACATGTAATACTGTATAACATTATAACATTCGATACCATATAGCGTTATAACATTTAATACAAGAACATTATAATATTTAATACTGTATAACATTATAACATTTAGTACTGTATGATAACATTATAACAGTTGATACTGTGTAACATTATAACATTTAGTAATGTATAACATTACACTATTTAATACTGTATAACAACATTTAATACTGTCTAACATTATAACATTTAGTACTGTATGACATTATAATAATACTGTATAACATAACATTTAATACTGTCTAACATTATAACATTTAGTACTGTATGATAACATTATAACATTTAGTACTGTATAATAACATTATAATATTTAGTACTGTATGATAACATTATAACATTTAGTACTGTATAATAACATTATAACATTTAGTACTGTATGATAACATTATAACATTTAGTACTGTATGATAACATTATAACATGTAGTACTGTATAATAACATAGCATTTAGTACTGTATGATAACATTATAACATTTAGTACTGTATAATAACATTATATTTAGTACTGTATAATAACATAACATTTAGTACTGTATGATAACATTATAACATTTAGTACTGTATGATAACATTATAACATGTAGTACTGTATGATAACATTTAGTACTGTATAATAACATTATAACATTTAGTACTGTATGATAACATTATAACATTTAGTACTGTATAATAACATTATAACATTTAGTACTGTATAATAACATTATAACATTTAGTACTGTATGATAACATTATAACATGTAGTACTGTATAATAACATAGCATTTAGTACTGTATGATAACATTATAACATTTAGTACTGTATAATAACATATTTAGTACTGTATAATAACATTATAACATTTAGTACTGTATGATAACATTATAAACATTTAGTACTGTATGATACCACTAGGAAGACAGCTCAGTTAGAAGTCTATATTGATGTGCGTGTATAAAATAACCACATTAAGTCATATCAGGCACTCTGTGCTCTCTACCAAGACAAGTGTTCATCTTCCTGTGTGATCTGAGGTTGTTGTGCGTCTGCTGTATGTTGTTGTGTAAAATTGACTGTTGTCTTCACTCTTATTTCAGGGTGCTGGGGGAAAAAAACGAATCTATGGTATAATGTGGAACATTATTGAAAATGGTCAGTCTAGTTGAGCCATTTCCGTGTTTTTAATGCTCCCCAAATAAGAGTGTTTTTTAGAAAGTAGCAGCGGTCCCTCTGAAAACAGAGTTATTGTTAATATAAGTAAAACTATTCCTTCACTTTCTTCTGCTGTTTCTCTGACACGGTGTCTGTGGTGCAGTGTATGAGGTGTTATTTGATTGATGTGACTGAGAAAAAAAACTAAATCACCTTGTGTGGAGCATACCATAATCCACTTCAGTAGTTCTGTCACTGCAGCTAAGGTAAGTCCCTGTGATGCCACTGTTGTGTCTGCTTTCTTCTGGAGAGAAAGCAGTGCTGTTCTTGCAGAGGGTAGGAAAAAAGACACTGTTGCTCTGACAGCCGGAAATGGTTCATGCAAGCAAGCCATGGTAAGTCTGAGAGTGTAGCCTTAAAAAAGAGCCGCCATTCTCGACATCCTGTGACAGCTGTATGTATGTATGGTCTGGTGATGTACTGAGAGTAGACACGTGACAAGAAAGTAGACACGTGACTGAATTCACCTCCTAACTGAACTGAGCTGAGCTGTGTTTGAGTGACTGCTCCTCTCCCCTCCAGAGAGTGCTGTGGTGTTGGACATGGTGATGTCTCTGCCCGAGGAGCTGCTGATGCTGGACTGTAAAACACTGCAGCGCCATATGATTAAGGTACACCTTCTGCTGCAGACTTTATATATATATATATATATATATATGTGTGTGTGTGTGTGTGTGTGTGTGTGTGTGTTTATATATATATACACTCACCGGCCACTTTATTAGGCACACCTGTCCAACTGCTCGTTAACGCAAATTTCTAATCAGCCAATCACATGGCAGCAACTCAATGCATTTAGGCATGTAGACATGGTCAAGACGATCTGCTGCAGTTCAAACCGAACATCAGAATGGGGAAGAAAGGTGATTTAAGTGACTTTGAACGTGGCATGGTTGTTGGTGCCAGACGGACTGGTCTGAGTATTTCAGAAACTGCTGATCTACTGGGATTTTCACGCACAACCATCTCTAGGGTTTACAGAGAATGGTCCGAAAAAGAGAAAATATCCAGTGAGCGGCAGTTCTGTGGGCGAAAATGCCTTGTTGATGCCAGAGGTCAGAGGAGAATGGCCAGACTGGTTCGAGCTGACAGAAAGGCAACAGTAACTCAAATAACCACTCATTACAGCCGAGGTATGCAGAAGAGCATCTCTGAACGCACAACACGTCGAACCTTGAGGCAGATGGGCTACAGCAGCAGAAGACCACACCGGGTGCCACTCCTGTCAGCTAAGAACAGGAAACTGAGGCTACAATTCGCACAGGCTCACCAAAATTGGACAATAGTAGATTGGAAAAACGTTGCCTGGTCTGATGAGTCTCGATTTCTGCTGCGACATTCGGATGGTAGGGTCAGAATTTGGCGTCAACAACATGAAAGCATGGATCCATCCTGCCTTGTATCAACGGTTCAGTCTAGTGGTGGTGGTGTAATGGTGTGGGGGATTATTCTTGGCACACTTTGGGCCCCTTAGTACCAATTGAGCATCGTGTCAACGCCACAGCCTACCTGAGTATTGTTGCTGACCATGTCCATCCCTTTATGACCACAGTGTTCCCATCTTCTGATGGCTACTTCCAGCAGGATAACGCGCCATGTCATAAAGCTCGAATCATCTCAGACTGGTTTCTTGAACATGACAATGAGTTCACTGTACTCAAATGGCCTCCACAGTCACCAGATCTCAATCCAATAGAGCACCTTTGGGATGTGGTGGACCGGGAGATTCGCATCATGGATGTGCAGCCGACAAATCTGCAGCAACTGCGTGATGCTATCATGTCAATATGGACCAAACTCTCTGAGGAATGTTTCCAGTACCTTGTTGAATCTATGCCACGAAGGATTAAGGCAGTTCTGAAGGCAAAAGGGGGTCCAACCCGGTACTAGCAAGGTGTACTTAATAAAGTGGCCAGTGAGTGTATATATACAGTGCATCCGGAAAGTATTCACACCCCTTCACTTTCCCCACACTTTATTATGTTACAGCCTTATTCCAAAATGGATTAAATTCCTTTTTTTTCTCATCAATCTACACACAATACCCCATAATAACAAAGTGAAAAAGGTTTTGTAGAAATTTTTGCAAATTTATTAAAAATAAAAAACTGGAATATTGCATGTATGTAAGTATTCACACCCTTTGCTATGACACTCAAAATTGAGCTCAGGTTCATCCTGTTTCCACTGATCATCCTTGAGATGTTTCTACATCTTGATTGGAGTCCACCTGTAGTAGATTCAGTGGATTGGACATGATTTGGAAAGGCACACACCTGTCTATATAAGGTCCCACTGTTGACAGTGCATGCCAGAGCAGAAACCAAGCCATGAAGTCAAAGGAATTGTCTGTGGACCCCCGAGACAGGATTGTATTGAGGCACAGGTCTGGGGAAGGGTACAAAAAAATTTCTACAGCTTTGAAGGTCCCGAAGAGCACAGTGGTCTACATCATTCGTAAATGGAAGAAGTTTGGATCCACCAGGACTCTTCCTAGAGCTGGCCACCCAGCCAAACTGAGCAATCAGGGGAGAAGGGCCTTGGTCAGGGAGGTGACGAAGAACCCGATGGTCACTCTGACAGAGCTCCAGCGTTCCTCTGTGGAGATGGGAGAACCTTCCAGAAGGACAACCTTCTCTGCAGCACTCCACCAATCAGGCCTTTATGGTAGAGTGGCCAGACGGAAGCCTCTGCTCAGTAAAAGGCACATGACAGCCCGCTTGGAGTTTGCCAGAAAGCACCTAAAGGACTCTCAGACCATGAGAAACAAGATTCTCTGGTCTGATGAAACCAAGATTGAACTCTTTGGCCTGAATGCCAAACGTCACGTCTGGAGGAAACCAGGCACCTCTCATTACCTTGCTGATACCATCCCTACAGTGAAGCATGATGGTGGCAGCATCACGCTGTGGGGATGTTTTTCAGCGGCAGGAACTGGGAGACTAGTCAGGATCAAGGGAAAGATGAATGGAGCAAAGTACAGAGAGATCCTTGATGAAAACCTGCTCCAGAGTGCTCAGGACCTCAGACTGGGGCGAAGGTTTACCTTTCAACACGGCAACGACCCTAAGCACACAGCCAAGACAACGAAGGAGTGGCTTCGGGACAAGTCTGTGAATGTCCTTGAGTGGCCCAGCCAGAGCCCAGATTTGAACCCCATTGAACATCTCTGGAAAGACCTGAAAATAGCTGTGCAGCGACGCTCCCCATCTAACCTTACAGAATTTGAGAGGATCTGCAGAGAATAGGAGAAATACCCCAAATATAGGTGTGCCAAGCTTGTAGCTTCGTACCTAAGAAGATTTGAGGCTGTAATCGCTGCCAAGGGTGCCTCAACCAAGTACTGAGTAAAGGGTGTGAATACTTATGTACATGCAATATTTCAGTTTTTCATTTTTAATAAATTTGCAAAAATTTCTACAAAACCTTTTTCACTTTGTCATTATGGGGTATTGTATGTAGATTGATGAGAAAACATCGAATTTAATGCATTTTGGAATAAGGCTGTAACATAACATAATGTGGGGAAAGTGAAGGGGTGTGAATACTTTCCGGATGCACTGTATATTCTATGAGAGGTACCCGGTGTTGCCCGGGGAAAATGTTCTCACCAAAACAACCAACACGATCTGAGCTTTATGATTTAATTGATGATGAAATATAGGATAATTTATGATATGATACATGAGATAAACGAAAGTCAAATAAACAAATCTTATAAACAAAAATTATCAAATGTCATAATCAAGCTTCTTTGTCAATGTGTGTATTAATCGCTCAGTGCTCAGGTGCCTCAGGGTCCATGTTGCGTGCCTTCAGGCTTGCATTGACAATGTTAGGTGTAGTGTCTCCCTTGACCCCTGGAAGGATTTGCCGGAAGCCTCCACAAAGCATCGTTGAGAAGGAGGGGGAAACCTGTGTTAACTCCTTGAGAAGGAGGGGGAAACCTCTGTTAGCTCCTTGGGAAGGAGGGGGAAACCTGTGTTAATTCCTTTTGAAGGAGGGGGAAACCTGTGTTAACTCCTTGAGAAGGAGGGTGAAACCTGTGTTAACTCCTTGTCCAGGAGGGTGAAACCTTTGCTAACTCCTCGAGAAGGAGGGTGAAACCTGAGTTAACTCCTTGTGAAGGAGGGTGAAACCTGTGTTAACTCCTTGAGAAGGAGGGTGAAACCTGTGTTGATTCCTTGTGAAGGAGGGTGAAACCTGTGTTAACTCCTTGAGAAGGAGGGTGAAACCTGCGTTAACTCCTTGTCAAGGAGGGTGAAACCTCTGTTAACCCCTTGAGAAGGAGGCTGAAACCTGTGTTAACTCCTTGAGGAGGGTGAAACCTGTTTTAACTCCTTGAGAAGGAGGGTGATACCTGTGTTAATTCCTTGTGAAGGAGGGTGAAACCTGTGTTAACTCCTTGTGAAGGAGGGTGAAACCTGCGTTAACTCCTTGTCCAGGAGGGTGAAACCTGCGTTAACTCCTTGTGAAGGAGGGTGAAACCTGCGTTAACTCCTTGTGAAGGAGGGTGAAACCTGTGTTAACTCCTCGTGAAGGAGGGTGAAAGCTGTGTTAACTCCTTGTGAAGGAGGGTGAAACCTGTGTTAACTCCTTGTGAAGGAGGGTGAAACCTGCGTTAACTCCTTGTGAAGGAGGGTGAAACCTGCGTTAACTCCTTGTGAAGGAGGGTGAAACCTGTGTTAACTCCTTGTGAAGGACGGTGTAAATCCCCCCAAGGCACGGCGAACACAAGTAGCTTTCTTGAACAGGTTTAATGAAGTCTCCAAATCTCCATCAACACCTTGAAAACTGTATACATGAAACAATACAATTAGCACAATTAACATAAAATCAGACCGCACATAACGTGGGCTACACATAGCATACATAACGTACCTCATTGGCTGCATGCCAGAATGAGGGAATTGTCTGTGAAACTTGCACCGATTGTCTTTGATGTCCTTATAGCTTCCGTGAAAAACATTGACCCATGATGCCCGCGAACAACGAGAAAAGACCGCGGGCCACCCGACAGTCCATGCATCATCCCGCTAGGAAGCAGGCGGAAGCGTGCGACCGGAAAAGAAGGCGAAAGCACGTCTCCCAAACAACGCGAGACCAGACC